>NW_010558230.1:40465-45800 GCF_000687285.1 Phaethon lepturus | reverse complement strand
TGTCAAAGGCTTTACTAAAGTCCAGGTAGACAACGTCCACAGCCTTTCCCTCATCCACTAAGTGAGTCACCTTGTCATAGGAGGTTAGGTTAGTCAAGTGGCACCTGCCTTTCATAAATCCATGCTGACTGGGCCTGATAGTCTCGTTGTTGAGTATGTGCCACATGAGGGCACTCAAGATGATCTGATGATGATGATGATGAAGATGATCAAGATGATCTCTCCCCTGGCACTGAGGTCAGATTGACAAGCCTTGAGTTCCCTGGATCCTCCTTCTGGCCCTTCTTGCAGATGTGTGTCACATTTGCTAACTTCCAGTCAACTGGGACCTCCCTGGTTAGCCAGGACTGCTGATAAAAGATGGAATGTGACTTGGTGAGCACTTCTGCCAGCTCCTTCAGTACCCTTGGGTGGATCCCATCCAGCCCCATAGACTTCTGTGTGTCTAAGTGGTGTAGCAGGTTGCTAACCATTTCCCCTTGGATTATGGGGGCTTCATTCTTCTCCCCTCCCCTGTCTTCCAGCTCAGGGACTGGGTACCCAAAGAACAACTGGTCGTACTATTAAAAATTGAGGCAAAGAATGCATTTCAGTACATCAGCCTGTTCCTCACCCTTTGTCACTGTGTTCCCTCTGCACCCAATAATGGATGGAGATTCTCCTTAGCCCTCCTTATGTTGCTAATGTATTTACAAAAACATTTTTAATCGTATTTTATGGCAGCAGCCAGATTAAGTTCTAGCTGGGCTTTGGCTCTTCTAATTTTCTCCTTGCATAACCACACAACATCACTGTAGTCCTCCTGAGTTGCCTGCCCTTTCTTCCAAAGGTGATAAACACTATTTTTTTTAATTCCAGATGGCAGAGAAGTCAAAATAGAAATGCAACATACTAATCTACAGTTAGCTATTTTCTTTGTAGCTGCAGTGATCTGACAAGAAGCCAATTAGAATATAGGTATCAAAGGATTAATAGATTTTCTATTTTCTGATTATATAAAACTCCTCTAGCCTGTAATACCAATTTTTGTCTAGTGCATCACTTTACAAGTGTAATTTAGCAAGATGTTGTTTAGGTTTTGTGACCTGTTCCATGAGAACAGACTTTTTTTAACTTCAAAAAACCTGGAGGATGCATCTTAATTTCAAGTCTGGCTATAGTTTGTGACCATTAGTATAGATCTTCTTAGACACACTCAGAAAGAAAATTAAGAAAAAACCCAGCATCTGAGAAACGGAAAGGATTTTTCCCTCAGGTACCCTGGTGTCAGAATAATCTTTGTAATTACCATAAATTAAGTCCATTTTTAATTATATAAATAGAACTATATTTCATTAGTAAGCAAACTTTTCTATTATTGCACTAAAAACCCTCCCTCCTTAATGAATACTTACTAAGGAAAACAAGGGTAGTTTTCACATGACTTGAGCTCCATCTTGCTCTCTTTGTTTACCTGTGGGCACCATCTGAAAAGTTATCCAGCACAGAAAGACATCTAGTGACTAAAGTTTCCTGAAGTAAACATTTCATTAACCTTTCTAAAGTGAACAGTTTCTCCCAAGAGAGAAACCATGTTTCAGATGAAAGATAAAAGAACAGCAAAGCAGGGTACATGATCAAAAGAGCTTTCATATTAAAGACTAGCTGGCAGATATCAATAGTGTGAAAACCTGAGAGATATAGAAGTAGTTAATTACATACCAAAAACTCCACCTTTTTGCTAGCATCCCAATCATAGCCAACTCCACTAGGCAAACAGCTGGCTGGAAGCCACTTTTTATTTTTAGATAAAAGCATGCTACACCTAAGCTACAGTTGTGCTTGTTCACATACCCATTCACTCCAAAGATAGCAGTTTTCTCAAAGCAGGATTCTTCATGTGTAGAGGAGTCCTTTAGTAGCTGACTTCCGCCACCACGGCATAGATTTCACGCCACATTTACAGAGTGATCAGTCACCACCTTGGACCACCAAAGAATATGATTGGCTCTCTGTGCGGAATCTGCTCCATGCTGAACCTGACTTCAAGATATCCCCTTTCACTACACCTGCCTTCTAAATACCTCTGTTTAAATGATTTACAGTCACATTTTCTTCTTTTCCATGTAATGGCTTTCTCTCCACCACAGCCTTGTTCTTCTCCTGCTTATTTCTGAAAGGACCAAATGAAAGCATTGACTAGAGAAAGAAAAGTGAATACTGAGAATTGAGTGTACACAAGCTTGTTTGCTAAGTGAACAAATGAGAATCAACCTGTTTCCAAAAATCTTACTCATATAAGAATCTCAAAACACTTCATGTGATAACTGAAGATAAAAGATTTTCCGCCATGAGCATTATTTTTTTTCCAGAATCCCTTTAGAATTAAAAGCCCACTTTCTTGTTCCCCACACCAGTCTTTTACAGGATAAAACATATGACTTCACAGTACAAAATACTGCAAGCAATTTTTTAAACTAATTTGTCTCACTGTTTCATTCTCTCACATTTTTCTTCATATCAAGAAATTAACAGATTCTGACCACTGATTTTTATACAGGTGTGAGTCTCCACCTACTTGCAAGTAAAACATCTGCTAGCAATCATAGAAACATACAATGTTTGGGGTTGGAAGGGACCTAAAAGATCATCTAGTTCCAACCCATTTGTCATGGGCAGAGACACCTTCCACTAGACCAGGTTGCTCAAGGCCATCCAGCCTGGCCTTGAACACTCCCAGGGGTGGAGCATCAACAACGTTTTGGGGCAACCTGTTCCACTGTCTCACCATCCTGATAGTGAAGAATTTCCTTCTTATATCTAATCTAAATTTACCCTCCTTCAGCTTAAAGCCATTACCCCTAGTCCTATCACTACATGTCCTTGTAAAAAGTCCCTCTCCAGCTTTCTTGTAGGCCCCTTTCAGGTACTGGGCGGCTGCTATAAGGAATCCCTAGAGCCTTCTCTTCTCCAGGCTAAACAACCCCAATGCTCTCAGCCTGTCTTCATAGGAGAGGTGCTCTAGCCCTCTGATCATCTTCATGGCCCTCCTCTGGATTCACTCCAACAGGTCCATGTCCTTCTTATGTTGGGGGCCCCAGAACCAAATGCAGTACTCCAAGTGGCGTCTCACCAGAGTGAAGCAGACCTCCCTCGATCTTCTTTGGGTGCAGCCCAGGATATGGTTGGCTTTCTGGGCTGCAAGTGCACATTACGGGGGCATGTTGAGCTGGTGGTGAACGAACACCCCCAAGTCCTTCTCCTCAGGGCTGCTCTCAACCCCTTCATCCCCCAGCCTCTACTGATACTGGGGGTTGCCCCAAACCAGGTGCAAGACCTTGTACCTGGCCTTGTTGAATAAAAGGGTACATTGAATCACAGCATTTGGAGTATACGGTGCATGAAGATAGAAATGTAGTCAGCTTGTGGTGCCGTTGGTACCCATCCTGATTACCCTGAACTTTGGAGTAGCTCCCACTGTTTGTCATTAAGAAAGAAAATTAAGAAAAAGACATTAAATGATGCCATAGGAAACAAACAATACCAGATAGACAGGAAGGAGTACAGTTTTAAGACATATGAAGGTGAGGGAAAGATACTTAAAATAAGTGCAATGAAGGACACCTACACTGGAGATTCAAAGAGTTGTTAGTATAGTCCAGGCTATTGGCAGATGAAATTATTATAACAAGCTTCATTTTCAACACACTGGATGCTTTGAGGTAAGTAAAAGACATCTAAAATCAAAGTTAAAACTAAACACACGGAACCAGAGAAACAAAAGAAATCCTATAAGCAAAAGTTATTACTTCAGAAACTATTTCTGTCCACTGTCCTTCCTATTTTTTTGCTAATCTACATGGGAACTTTAGCGGTGAAATATTCAGAAGTGCCCAGCCCCACCAAAATCCAATTTCTTTTTCTATTTTTAAAATTAAAGGTCTTGAGTCAAACCATGATATATTATGCAATGAATCCACAACAGGAAGAGCTGTATAACATTGCCAGCTAGTGGTCACTTGACTTCAGAGCACAATAACTCAATTCTAGCACAGTTTTAGTATTTTTGAAATGTAATAAAACCTTTTATAGTTGTAGTTTAAGAAGATTACAAATAAATTGCAAACATATTTCAGCAGCTTAGCTATCAGAACCTAAAAATCTGCATGAAGGTAACAGTTCATGAATATGTTAGTCCTGCATTTATGTTTACCTTTCCAATTCAAGAGCATATGGATATTTTTAAGACCATAACAGCACTGGTTCCCATAGTGCAGGAAACTGTATTATAGCTTAAATAATGTTATATAATTTTACTCTCTCTGCCATCTCTGACCTATATATTCTGACACCTGGCTAATAATATGTTTTTTTATTATGATTTTTGCTGATAAATACTATTTATCAATTAAAAGTGAAGTCTCACAAAGACACAGACATCAGCAACACAAACATTAGATGGATACTAAAGAGCCAAGGAAAGTGCAGAACCGTCATTTATAATAAGGCATGAATTTATAATAATTACACTTATAATATTAATAATGCATCTTTCTGAATTCTTTCTGTAATCTAAGGTCTAGCCTCAAAGAGGCTCTTTTGTGAAGTAAGTTATAAAGGAACATGAACACCAAGTAATGCAAAATGCATGGGAAGAGAGAGTAAAGGAATGGAAAGAATGGATCCTAAGATAAATGTCATCCTGAAAAAACATACACGTTTAACTCTGTTTCTATAGATAGCTTCATTGGCTATACTACCTTTGTAAAGATTAAGTCAGTTGGCATTTGCATGTCAGGACATAAAGGTCATAGAGCAGAACATACATTTTGGAAGCAGGTTTTTCCTACAGATTAACATAAGAAAAATGGAATTCGTAGGAGATTATGTAAGAAATTACAATTAATACAAAATTTTAAAGGCCAGCCTGTGATGCTATACATAGCTATCACCAAACAGTTCTTATTAAGGCGTTGTTGGCATTAATACTGTCTTGGTACACTAGAAGGTATGTATATCCATGCCACCATTTGCAAGCAGTTTTAAACTTGCTCTGTTCACACTCGGATCAACCACGACTGGGAGCTACCATCATCTTGCCACATATCTGTGTTAATTTATCTCACCTTGCAGCCAGATTTGTTGTGTAGACTTCATTTCTGAGCTAGCTACAGTTATGGGGTCTGGCTGGCTCATAGTGGGCACACAGGAATCCAACACTGGCAGGGAGCACCAGCCTGGTTTTACCAGTAAAGGACCAGGCAAATGTATCCTAAAAAACAATCTGTTTAAGGTCCTTCCAGACTCAGGATGTCATTCTGCAAAGATTTACATACCCATTTAATTTTATTCTGAC
>NW_010558230.1:0-40434 GCF_000687285.1 Phaethon lepturus | reverse complement strand
CTCAGCATGGATAAACACAAGTGTAGCAGGCATCTTTGCAAATTATTCTGATAGCTGAGAAAAGTATAAGGTGCAAACTGAGATACTGAGGGCTAAGTCCACGGCTGTCTGGAAATTTTGCTGCCTTAAAATTCATTTGAGGAGTATGCCTAGAGGAACAGATCTGTCAATAAAGGCACAGAGCTACTACTGAGGACAGAATATCTGTCCTAAACTCTGAATCCTTTAAAATTATCCACCATTTGTGATGGAAGCCCTAATATAGGAGGTCTTTTAAAAAGGGAGAGAAGATGGATTTCACCTTTTACCCTGCAAGAGCAATTAAAGCAGTGAAAGGAAAATTTGTTCCCCTCAGGCTGTATCTCCACTAGTGACTTGGTTGAGAGCAGTTTTGAAGCACTTAGCCAAATTGTCTCTACTTAACAGTCTCTTTTCTCAGAGTGGTTTTCCTGCACACTGAACAGATTCCTTGGCCCTTGTAACCAGGTCTCTCTGTCACAAGATCATCTAGTTAAGCCCTTAAACCCTTTGCCTTTAGCTATCTCCAAACCACGTGTGTGATGGACACTTTTCACCCTGGGGATCAAGCTAGATTCAGAGTAAATCCCCTGAACTACCACTGTAAATAGAAATAGAAGTCCAGGTCCATCCTCAAACTATCGATCCCTTTCTATTGTGCCAAATTGCCTCTTCATGCAGATATAACAAAAGGTGTTGAGTAAACAACACAAAGCCAAGGTCCTGTTACATTGTTAGTTACCACTGACAGAACGTAGATCTTCAAACACAGAAAAACATTGTTTGTTATCAGATTATTGAATTAGCCTCATCAGTGTCAGGTACTGTGAAGCACATCTGTAAGCCTCCCAAGGCACAAGCACACTTGCTGTCAAGCAGTGAAGTTAATAATTCTAGAGATGTCATTGCCACCCTGGCAAGTGCCCAGGGATGACTTAGTTTTTTGCTAACCATCACAGTGCACCATGAACCTCATCTCATTCAAGTCCCTAGATTCTCCTTAAATATTTGCAAAAGTATTCCACTGCTGGGAAATGGCTGTTTTGAAGTTATGTTTTCAGGCACCAGCATCGGTGCCCCACATAAGTTCTCCTGCAGCCTAAGGATTCTCTGTAGCTCCAGCTTCCCTCTTGGGTCAGACATGATGGCCTCAGTCTTGCTGTGATCTAGCTGTATGACTCACATTTTCTTCCCCCTCTTTCAGTTACAGGAATTTTGCTTTTGTTTGCCTGCTAAAAGATGTTGGCAACACTTTTCTAACTAACCTGGTAGTTAACTAACTCATGCTGCCACAAGCAGCTTGCAGAGAAGTACTTTCAGATTGACAGTCACACCATTCCAGATGCAGTGCTGTCCACAACTCTACAAAGACTAGCACATTTGTCACCATTTGGACTACACTGCGCTGTGCCAATGCTGGCCAATTTTTACACTGTTTTATATGATCCCTTTACAGCCTTCACTGTCTACAGCATAAAAACTTTCAAATGCCAAAGGCTCTTTGATCTCGACTTCCAGTTTTCACTCTCTGTCCCACATAATTCAATACCTGATCAGGGACTCATTTTCCTCCTTCCAACAATAAGTGACAGTGTATGTTTTCCTTCTTTTTGTAGAGTTAAGAGATTTCTTGATGTAGGCTTCACTTCTTCACAGAAAGCAGTGTTCCTAAATTTTCTGTAATGCAGTTGCACGTTCAGCTTATCTGCCTGAGATAATGGAAAGGCATTAAAACCAAATGGTTTCAGAAGTAGCATTGCCACCAAAGAAATTATCGTCTGACAGCCTTCCTGCTTGGTGACACCACTTGATTTTGCAGACAAAGCAAAGCAAAGCACTCTCCAGCTGCCACCAACTCTACTAAATGCTGTCAGTCACAGGGCTTTGAGCGCACTCCTATATTTGTGGGAAGTTAGTGTAGTAAAATTCAATGCAAGGTGTTACCAAAGAGGAAGGTGATTCCATTGAACAAGATTTTCTGATATATTGTGCATGCAGTCGCCTACTAACAGGTACGTCTTGGGCACAACATGGAGGACAAGCAACACTCTCTACCCAGCTCTCACACATCTTTAACACACTATTCCTTCACACTTCACTCATATCAGTCTGAATATTTTTGGTACAATGTCTATACATTCTTTTAGACTAATTATCTTAGTTTGTTTCCATTTGTTTTTCAGTGATTTAGCCATATATCCCCACAGAGACGGGGATATATGCTGCTCCTGTGTCTGACTTCTTTCAATCACAAGTTCATTTCACACGAGCTGACTCTCACCAAAGGTATTCTGGTACTTCCCACATTTAATTATAAAACAGGAATGTATTCTGCTTTCCATGATTTGCTTTGGCAAATGCACAGAGGGTGATTATTCTAGAAAGATTTTTTATTTTTTCAGTTTAGTAAAGTCCAAACTAATCTGCACACAAACAGAAAGGAGACAACTACTCAAGCTTACTAAAACGTTTGTGAGATACGAACAACGGGCTATACTGCATTGTGTATGAGTAGGTGAGGATTTTTGTTCCATCCACAGAATGCATTAATGGAGCTGATCTCAGATTTCACAGCTGGCACTTCCAAAGAGATCAACACAAGGACTCTTTACTCCCTCAGTCTCTTATTTACTAGAAGTTATCTTACGTAGCATTAGAAACAATGTTTGTATCCAATTGATGAAGTTCTTTGTGGTCCTTTGAGTTGAAGGGTGATGTCAGATATAATTTTTTTAGATGATAGTTCAATAGCTTTTTGCCATAATGGCGGCATTGTATTTTCTTAGACAAGAAGGTCTTAGACTAACCTCCAAAAAAGTATGTGTGATCATAGAATCATAGAATAGTTTGAGTTGGAAGGGACTTTTAAAGGTCACCTAGTCCAACCCCCCTGCAATGAGCAGGGACATCTTCAACTAGATCAGGTTGCTCAGAACCCCGTCCAACCTGACCTGGAATGTGTCCAGGTATGGGGCATCTACCACCTCTCCAGGCAACCTGTGCCAGTGTTTCACCACCCCCATTGTGAAAAATTTCTTCCTTGTATCTAGTCTAAATCTGCCCTCTTTTAGTTTAAAACCATGACCCCTTGCCCTGCTGCAGCAGGCCCTGCTAAAAAGTCTGTCCCCAGTGACGATGGGGACAGATTGATGTTTTACCCAAGCATTTGAAGGTCAGTGCCTTAAGGCACATTCTAACTCAAATAACATGCTGAGTTTTGTGGATGGATGTACTACTTCCTCAGCTAAGATTTTCTCCTATGACTAATGCTACTTAGGAATAAAGTGGTACAAACTTTTTATGAAGACACCTACACCTTAAAGTACTCCTGAGACCATGATGTGAAGGCTAACACTGTGACAACAAAAGTCAGGATTTCCTGACATTTTTTTCTACT
Source organism: Phaethon lepturus (assembly GCF_000687285.1). NCBI lineage: Eukaryota > Metazoa > Chordata > Aves > Phaethontiformes > Phaethontidae > Phaethon > Phaethon lepturus. The sequence continues at coordinate 37,019 of NW_010558230.1, read as the reverse complement.
AACACTAGGCTTTCCAGACAGCTGCAACTTAGCACTGTCAGGCACTTCCAGTCCCTGCTGTCAATGGGATTAACCATCTGAACCTTGGCAAGTAAAGAAACAGTGCAGTCACAGCTTAAGTAACCAGCACATGCAATGCTCTAAATAGAGCATTGTTGTGTGACCCTTTCCATAGACTTTTAGATCTTTTTCTATGCAGGACAAAAAGGACATGAGAAAGCATTAAACTAATATTCCCCTGACAACAAGCAACAACACTCCAATTCAAGCATGGTTATTTGCTGCTAAACACCATCGTGTACCTATCTACTAGAAATCTTCTCAAAAGTCGCACTGTCAGAAATAGGGTAAGAATTGCCATCTCAGGGGAAAAAAATATTGGAGCATGAACAAATAAACAAAAGACATTTTTACAGCACTGGATTTAAGAAAGTGTATTCTACTGGAATCAGCTGCAAAATGGACACCTGAGACCATAGTAGCTGAACTCTCTCAGCTTTAAAGAACAACATACCTGAAGCGTAAGTTTTCCTCTGAGGATATGAACAAATACTGAAAAAGCTTGTGGTGCCCAGGGTATCACAGGTAAATCGCTCTGTGAGACAGGGTTGACTTCTCTTCTTTGAAGGCCAAGTCTCCAGTTTTCAGAGATAAGTTTGGTATGCAGGTTTTCCTATCAGCTTTTGATTCATATGATTAATTTTTTAAAATCTAGATATATTTCAGATATAACCTTGGCCAAAGGCATTGATCCATAATATCCCATATCAAAGCTAGGTCTTACTACAAGTAAAGCACTTTTTAACTAAACAGCTTTAATAAAACCTTCTCGCAACAGTACTAATCTTTACTGTCTCAACTTCCAGATAAATCTTGGTCATTTAATGAGATTTTTATCAGGTTTGAAAACTCAATTGGTTATGAAAGTCAACCTCCTCTCTTTCCTTCTCTCTATTCAGTAACCCCAAGCTATCTCAAATGCACTTCTATTATGCTTACCTTACACCGTAGGTGGGTCAACATTTCTGGTGATTGTGTTACAAACAGAACAGCACAAGCTGAAAATCTCAGATTGAGTTGGGAGTCTTTTTAATTAAGGGAAAATAAACATCCCATTTAAAACTAAAAAATAAAAAATTTACCTCAAAATGCACACATGGTATCTTTCCTGTTACATTTGTACAGTCCCTTTTCCAAATATAACTACATTAAACACTGAATAAAAGCAAATAAATTCAAAGATATTTGCCCAGGGCTCCTTCAACAAACTTAGAGATAAGCTTTTACCTTTGTGAATTTCCTAATAAAATAAGAGACCGAAACCTCAACCAGCTGCTTGAGGCGCCTGTGCAGAACTTCTTAATATTATTGCTACATGGTAGCTTGACGTTTTCCCCCCCCTAGAGATGGGAGAAATAGGGCAAATGGGTTGTTTTTACTACCTTCAGTTATTGCCTAGAGTCATGAGTTGTTTTTCCTTTTGACAGATGCTGTAATGTCAAGGTGGCACCAGCCCACTCTTGGTGAGGCTCTACCCTAGGAAAGTGTTTTTCTCATAATATGCTGCCTGACAGTCTGACCTTTATCACATTTTTCTTTTCTTTCACCTTCAGGAAGGGCGGTTGTGGTGCTGCTGATGTATTTCATATACAGATAAATATTTCAGAATTATTCTGAAACACTAAAAATTGAACTCTTCTCTTGATCTTGCCACATCTTCTGTTTTTATGTGATTTGTATTAAAAATTTTAAAAAATCTGTATTTATTTCGGATTACCTGGCTCAATAGTCATTAGAAGTTTTCAGTGCTCCGTATTTCCCAAGGTATTTGACCCAGCATGCCTTCACATTTGAAAAATGAAAGCTAACGCATTGGCAAAGAGAGCTTGCTTCTTGAGAAAAAATGGAAACCCATTGTCCAAGCACATTAAATCCTTAACCACTCCGTTAAGATTGCAAGTTAGCAGCTCTGAAAACAGCCTTTTCCTAAGGAATGCGCAGAGGCCTGCAACAACTTTCAGAGGTGGAAGTGTGTGCCTGACAAGGATCTGCAGAATACAATTGGCTTTAGGTGGCATAGTCTAGTGAATATTTACATTCCTCACTCCCTTTTCAGATTTATTTCTCTCTCAGTGTTAACAAAACCATAAAATGTACATTTTGTACAGCTCCTTAAATACTGTATTTAAAGTATTCCACTAGCACTTAAATGCATGTTTAGTACTTGCTGAGACCACTTGATGCATTAAATTAAAACTCCCAACCCATTTAACAGGAGCACAAAGTATCCAGGCTAGAGGGCTAGCTGGTCAAGCCTCCAGAAGTTTGATGTTGCAGCTACTTATAAGCCAGCTACAGATGCCGCCAATAATTACAAAATACATTTCAGTTATCATGCACACACAAATAAGACGACAGCTAGAAAAAACTGCCTTGGAGCTTTAAGCAAAATGGAAGGATGCTTAGACCTGTATGTTTCATTTTTAGTTCAGCACTTAACACTTCAGTCTGTTGATTTTGAAAATTTTGCCTTGGTATTTTTTCCTTCACTATTTTTCAGAGGGATGTTTGAATCTTTGCTCTGAGAAAAGGCATCAAGTTGTCAAAAGTTACCTGCATACCATAGAGAAGACACCTCAGTATATGATTAAGTATCTCTAACAAAAGTGAACTCATCACTTTCAGAAAACACTGCAGTATTTTGCTGCAAAGCGTAAAAATATGCTTAAAAATACTCTTTATCAAAACTGGGAGGAGGAGAAGGGAAAGAAAACTGGTTGCCTATAAGACAAACTCTGTCTCTAAGACAGATTTTCTGGAGAAAACAATGCAACCACAGCAAAGTTTTCAAGAACATCAACACTTTCTACATATGTAGAAAGTCATTTGACATGGCTTGATGTTACTTGCCTGTTGTTCAGTGCCAGTTTTTGTCACACCATGACTAATTAAGGTCCTTCTGAGCAGATTTTTGCCTTCATTCAGATGGAACAGAGATAGCAGCACAGTTTCCTTTACAGTCTGTTTCTTACAGAATTATATTGATACATCAGCACTAAGGGATACATAAGGCAGCAATTAAGGGACACTTCAGATACAAGTAGCTTTCTGAAATCCGTAAGCCTGAATTCTCATTCAGACATGCAGTCAGACGTGACCATCGTTTCCTGCCAACAAAACCAAGGATTATAAAAAATGCTCTGACTTCAAAATTGTTAGCACCTCATTCAGTTGATTGCATTTGTATTATCCACCTCTATATTTCTCAGGGATTCAGCAACTGATCCAGCATTTACTTTCAAATTATGGAAGGAATTTAACACTCTTGCTTTAAGGCACTGACGGTCTATATGCAATATGTAAGATAAAGGCATCTTTATACCTACACAAAATAGGCGGGCTGCAGGGGCCAGGGAGTAGTAATGCTAGGTCTGAGAATGTATCTTGAACCTTGCCCAACATCTTCCATCCTCTTCCTGCAAAGTGTTCTTTTAGAGAATGGAGCAAGACTGTTCTTCTTTTGAGGCAATGAGAGAAGGCAAATAGCACCTTCTTTTCTGCAACACTTATTCAAGAGAAATTGTCTAGAAAATTAAATTAAAAAATTGTTTAATACAGTTCTTTTAACACATGGGATTCAAGCTTTTACATCTACTCTTAGATCAATCTCGTCACCACCAAGCCCCTGGAACACAACAGAGCCAGCATGCAAATAAACAGAGGACTAGAAATCATGCTCGCTTTCCTCAATCATATAAAAAATAGGCTATTCTGCTGATCTTCAGATAAGCAGAATATCTGTATCTATAGAACATAGGCATCTGCTATAGATATAGATATATACAGATATATAGAATATCTATGAAAGATAGATATTTTCTGTATCTGCTTCCCATCCTGATTCCCAAACATTTTCATATTGACTAGGAAGTGTCTGAGCTTAGCTAATTAATCTTGGAAGATTCTGTAAGTGAAGGCTTTTGGACCACATCAACCACATCAGAAAAGTCTGAGCAGATTTTATTTTAAATCAAATTCTCTTCTTGTTAAAAGACATTCTGATGCCAGTATATATAACAGGTTTGTTAACACACTTGTTTAAACAAGCTAAATCATAGATCAAGGTTTTATTATAATCTCCCAGTACGTTATAATCAAAGTACAGTAGCATCATATTTTTGTGACAAATGCATGTACATAGCCAGCCCTGCAGTCTGCACAGAGGAGAAGGAAACAAGTAGCCTAACCATAGTTTTCCAGGTCTTTCATCTCCTTCCCTTTTTCCTCTTCCCTAGTTTTTTGGGGGCAAGACTATGTTTGATTTCTCCTGAAAAAAAGAAGAAAGAGACATTGCACCAGAACAACTAGAACTTTGTTTCTCTCGATCAGGGAAGCACAGCTCAACACAAATGAAGACCAGCAGCTGCCCTAACGAAGCATGCCCATTACCTCCCTGAAGGAAGTGAGGCACTGTCTTACTGTTATTGCACATTCTTGCACTACAATAAAATGCTCTGAGGAAGAACACCCCAGTGAACACCCTTGGGGTTTGCAAGGAAATTCACTGGGGTGCAGGAAGAATATATTAGAACTTCTGTTTATGTTTTATCTTAAAAAGGAATAAAGAAATGAAACCACTAATACTTAATGTCTTGACACTGGCACCCTCATTTGGTCTGTATGTGTCAGATGGTCACATATCAATGCAGACAGTACACAAGGTATCCTTGGGCAAGAGTGGGTGTTCCACATCACAAGAGGGGTGTTGACAGTGGCACCCTCATTCATTGTTGGCTTTCAGTGTATTGAGACATATTGCAGTTTCCATGTGGCCAGTTAAGTGGATCTATGGATTATATTATCTAGATGTAACTAAACTAACCCTCACAAAATAACCAATTGGCTTAAAAACATTCCTGGAAAAAAACCCTGCAGATTGAAGGTAATACTAGTAATACAAGCACAAACAAGAAAGTCATAGAGCTGACATTTTGGATCCTAGTACGAGCCCTTCGTCAACCACATTGCATGGTAATAGTAATTACAATCTAATCAGGTTTTACAAAGCTGGCCAAAAAATCAAAATTATCAAGACAACTATTTGAAATATGAATTTACATCCACTATCATTAACAATGAACCTCAGCTTAAGTGTATATTGTGCCTTTAGGTGTATGAAATACATGAAGGACAACTTCTTTGTGAGTCAGTAAAGATGCGTCAATAAAGATATACTCTAGATATACTAGAAAAGATACATTCAAGATTAAACATTTTCTTCATTAAAAATGATGCTTCATGGAAAAACTGTGCAAAAGTAACCACCAATGGAGCGTCTGCTTTGACTGGAATAAAAAAGGATCCTTGGGTAAGGTTACAGCAATAGTGAAATTCATTCACTGGATTACTCATGGCCAAGCTTGTGCAGCAAAAAAGTTGGAGGCAGAATCACGCAAAGTGCTACAAGATGTCGTCAATGTAGTTTATTTTGTAAAAACAAGACCTTTCATTACTAGAATCTTTACTATACTTTGGAAAGAGATGGGGAGTGACCACGAAAGTCTTTTGTACCATAAAGGTTCACTGGTTTGTGGCAAAGTGCTTAAGAGTTGTCAAACTTAAAGATGAGTACGCATTTTTCTTTCACAGAAAGACAAGCAAGCATTCCAAATCTGCTGACCTTTTCTGTCATGAAAAGGGCCTGTCAGTACTAAGCTGCCTAGGCCAATATTTTAGAAAAACAAAAACATTTAATCTGTCTCTTCAAGGTAAAGGTGACATTTTAACAAGTGAGAAAATAACTGCTTTTTTAAAGAAACTCATTGTATAGAGCAAGTATTTTGAAAACAAAAGTTTGGAAATGTCTCTATCATCATAGGATCTTGTTGCAAAAAGCAGTGCAGAGGTGTCACCTATGAAAACTCTCATACCTGTGCACTTGAACTTGGAAACAATTTTCTAACCTGTCTAAAGATCTTCCAAATGAGGAGTTTCAGTAGGTTTTCAATACACTTGTTAAAAACCACAAAAATTCAAGACCTTCCAGTTAGCTTGCAAGAACAAGTGATTGACATCAGGGAAGTTGTAAACTTACTAGCTGAATTTTAACAAACACCTTTGCATAATTGGTGGATGGGATTGAAAAAATGAGCATCGTGGTTTAGTAAGCACAGCACTTCTTCCATTTAGATCTATGTGTCTTTGTATGGTATCTTTTTCAGCAATGACAGCCATTAAACCAAGTATCAAAATAAACTGAACTTAGAACCAGACTTTTGAATCTCTCTACTGTAGTTTTAAACCAAGATTTTAAAAAATAATGAAGCATATACTACAGCATCATTTTTATTAGTTTTCTAGTGAGAGCAAAAAGTTATTTTGTACCACTAATAAAACTGTTTTATAATTGTTTACTTAATCTGTATTTTTCTTTTATTTTTATAATGTACTTTATTAGTCCAGCAGTACATGTATATAATTTATAAACGTATACAATATGAGTGCATGCTCACAGTAATTTTTTTGCATCTAACTCTGGGTTCCATAGCACAAAACAGACAATGGACCTGTTAAATACAGTCCAGAGGAGGGCCACAAAAATTATCAGAGGATGGAACACCTCTCCTGTGAAGAAAGGCTGAGAGAGTTGGGGTTGTTTAGCCCAGAAAAGAGAAGGCTCTGGGGAAACCCCTTCAATACATAAAGGGGACTTATAATAAAGACAGAGACATTTTACCAAGACCTGTAGTGACAGAACCAGGGGCAAGAGTTTTAAACTGAAAAGGTAAGTTTAGGCTGGACATAAGGAAGAAGTTTGTTTACAATGATGGTGGTGAAACACTGGCACAGGCTGCCCAGAGAGGCAGTAGATGCCCCATCCCTGTCAACATTCAAGGTTGGTAGATGCCCCATCCCTGTCAACATTCAAGGTTGGACAGGGCTCTAAGCAACCTGATCTAGCTGATGATGTCCCTGCTCACTGCAGGGGGGTTAGACTAGATGACCTTGAAAGGTCCCTTCCAACCCCAACCACTCTGTGATTCTAAGATTCTACTCTAAAAATTCAAATTTGACCCACTGTTTCTGCTACTTTTAACACTAACATACTGTATGATGTCCTAAGTTGCATTATCAAGTTTAATACATTCTACACTGGGATCATGCAAAACCTACTTGACAGCAGTGGGGCCTACAGCAAAAATAAAATATCCAACATAAAAGCCTAGGCTTGAATTCCAAGTAATTCAAAGTAAAAGAAACACCCAAGCCTCACGAGAAAAAGCATCTTAATTCTGTAGTACTGTTCAGACCAGCAATGCCTTTTTTTTTTTTTTTTTTTAAATTCACTCCCTCCCACTCTTTCCACTTCTCTACACCAGTGGACACCATGTCAGACATCAAATAGACTTCTGAGCAATGCATGCTTTTCACCATGCTTGATGACTTCAGGTACTGTAATCCACCACTGGCATTAAACCACTTCTTTTCTGAAACAGGGGAGGCACAACAGTGAATTTGGAAGAACACACACTTACACATGAAACCTAAAAGATATAGATTTATTATGCATTAGGAAGCTTATTAACTTAAAAACCAAACTGCATAGTACAAAAGGTTTGTTACCTCTGCTCAATGTGGAACAAGTTTCAAAATATATATTTTAAAAATTTGTTCAGTCAATACACAATCCTTTTAAAAAACTGTATATCTGTCAGTACCCTCATTACATTTATAAATACATGATTTACACAGCACCGCATCTGGAAAAATTAAGACTCCTTACAAATTATCTACATATATTGCATACGTATAAAACATTCATAGGAGTACTTCATTAAAGTTGGGTTTAATGGTCCATTTACACTGCAGAAAAATACATATAAATCTGTGTATTTTTCATAAAATGTCTCTAAAAATTTGCACATTTGTAGCCATAACTCCTTTAAAGCATCTTGTAGAAAAGAAATTTTATATGAATATATCCATGAGATTCAGCAGGTAAGACAGTGATATGAAGGCTATAAATATGGTTAATAACTGAACACTAAGTAGCAGTTAAGGCAGGGGTGAAAAGAATTAATAAGAAAGATTATTTCATATGGCAGATAAAGTGACAAAATGCAATAAATATACCTATTTCTTGACGTAAACTACTCTGGCACCCACTGTTTTTTCTGCCTCAGAGTCAGGACAGTCCATATTTCTGACACGGCTCATTTTATAATCAAAATTCTATTTTTCATCAGCTAAACGTTAATGTGACCAGTGCTCTCAGGTGCCATCTGGATTTGCTTATCTGCTGAGAACTGACTGTTTACTGGTGGGTTTAAGATTTCAGTATGACATTTATTGATGGGTAATGACTGTCACGTGTGACCATATACCCTCAAAAGTCATCTCTGTTTCATCAATGCTTTCTGGCAATTACTGGACTTGTCATTACTAAATAATATTTGAGAATGTGTCTTCAGGAAATTTAAATTGCTTTAATTGATATCTGTTATTTCAGATATCAAACTATATAAATCAGTCCCCCTCACATCGTGAGGGCTACATGTAGCATATATGCAGACAAAAGGCCTAAGAAATGCAAAACAACCTTTAACAGTGGTGGCAGAAACTGTTCTGCCTCACACCTGATTATTTTGCATTTAACTTTGGGAATTGAACATTCAGACTTTAAAAAAAAGTTCCAATATGTCTGTATATTTGGGTTTCTACCCAATACCAGGATTTGATATAGCACTTGCAGTCCAATACTGGGTACAATCACACCTAGCTGTGACACGCCATGCTAAACAAACCCTCCTACAAGTATGGTATCAGCCTCAAGTATCATACAGGATGTGACCTTCCCTTGTACACAGCTGCCTTCCTTTCAGAGGCCAGATACTCTGTACACCCCACCAAGCTTCCAGAGCCACAATTCAGTGGATGAATTTGTTCCATCGTCTCCTCAGAAGCTAGCCTTCATACACTGCTATCTTGCAGCAACGGTTCAATGTCCTCTTCGGTACTTCGGTCTAGATCATTACTCAGAGTACTGCTGATGCTGTTGCTGTGTTTTCTGGTACTACTTGCTTTGCTGTGCTCAGGAATAAATAAGGCGACTAGAAAAGCCAGAAGAACAATGCATGCTCCAACCAGGAAGGGTGGACCAGGAATGATTGCTCTCTGTGGGGAAACAAGCATATCAAAGAATTCATGAAGTTTTAGACATCAATTTCTGCATTAAGAACTATACCATTAAGGCAGGAGACAATGGGAGATGAATATACAGTGATATAAAGTTTATGCAAACAAGTTTATACGTGCACTGCAACATGAATTTACTACATCTACCACCCCTAAGAATGCCTCACCCGATCAGCACACTGATCTAAAAAACAGAAACATGCACAAAACTATCAGTTGGCAATAGGATTGCCTAGCAGATGAGACAGACATTGACTGATGCTGCTTTGTAATCTTTTGTCTTTAGGCAACAAGCTTGTTAAATCAGCAAGACTCCTCTGAAGATTAATAGGATAAGGTTTCAACATCCAGAAGTACAAATGCTCAATAAATCTTTAACTTACCTTCACTTTTTCCACTTGCTTCCATGGCTGACATATTTTAGAATCAAGTTAGCCGAATAAACAAACATCCCTAAACACTAATACATGAGTGAAGAAAGTAATAGGAGGCTATGCAGCACACACCATTCTCACTGCAGAGACAGGTTGCTGGCATGTATGATAACCCAGTATTTGGAATTATTCTCTCTTGCTTCTAAGCAATTTATTTTAAAATTTAAAATACAACTTATCCACATTTCATAACCACAATTAACGAGAAAGGTTGTAAGACTAATTTTAAACCAGGTAAGTCCGATGACAAAACTCTACAAAAGAAAGTGTCAGGAATCCAGTGATTTATTTTTTTATAACTTTAAACAACTTTTCTGTACTTTTTGTCAGCTAAAAAAAAATTCAGCAGATGAAACTTGTCAATCCAGTGTACATTTTTTTTTCCTACCAAATGAAATGCAGGAAGTTATTCTGATATGAAGTGGGAAAGTAGCTGAAATTAAGCATACAGCAACAGGATATTTCCCTTGCTTCAACTTGATACAAGCAGAGGCCTAATTTTTCTGCTGACAGTGTCTAAATTTAAAGTATATAATCATATTAACAAAAATTATATTAACAATATTAATTCAATCTTCAAGTTGTGCTAAGCTACTTAAAGAATGTAATAAACTTCTATAAATTAATATCCTCATTTGTAGTATAACAGCTGATTTATCTGAGCAGCTTTTGAATATTCCACTATTGCAGTTTCACTGAAGGGAGTAAGAAGTTTTGAAAAGCTACCCTTGCTCATTGCATTGCCAAGTGTTGTTATTACTCTCCAAACACAGCCCATCAGTGAACACAGAAGAATTTATATCTGAAAGGCACAATACTAAATTATGACAATAATCAGCTTTCACTAGTTAAGTTAAACTTTAATTTTTTTTTTTTAAATGAGACAAGACAGCTTTCTCTCAAAGTAAAAATGTGTGAAAAGTTACACAAACAGATCTATTCTTCACATTAATAATTTTAACAATACCTGTAGACATAACCTATTTCTGGTAACAACTTAAAAATCTATTTCCTGTAGTTGCAGTAACACACTATTACAGCAGTGAAAACAAAGGAGGAAGAACTGGTTTTAGTTCACCTCAACAGCACACTGGGTTTCATCAAGATTCAGCACAGTAACTGCATTCTCAGTTGAGTTCTTATAGACTTACTGCTTTTGACAAGCAGGGGTAGAATACAAGCTTAAGCTCAAAAAAAAAAAAAAAGAATTAACAATGCTTGTCACAGACAAAAACATGTTATATCAGTTCACTGAAGTTCCACAGACATCCAGTAATTTTTTAAAACAAGGTACCTGACCATTTAAATTTGTTACTAAAATGCTTCTTAGTGAACATTTATTAGCATTTAATAAAAATCAAGAAAATATTTTTCAAGCTATGTATACCTGTAAAGCAACTCCTAGGTATCAACTTAAAACACTGAAAAAAAATCAAGAGACAGTTAGCTTGTATTTGGGCCTCACAAATCCAAGGTATTAAGTTGTAGTCTTGTAAGCTAGGCTTGTACACATTTGCCAATTTCCTTGTCTAATCTTGGTGCATTCCCTGGTTTTCACTTCCACTCATTTTACTTAGATCAATTTTTGAAGTTACATAATATTTAAATTGTGGAGTTCTTTCCTACTGTTATATTAGACTTGAACATAAGAATTAGTAGGGAAAACAAATTGTATTGTTATTTTCCTGAATGACAGTTTTACATGTTAGGTGCCTGGTAGCTATTAACAGGGACAGATGTAATTACAGACATTTAAGAAAACTTATGAGTACATACATAATTCAACATAAAAGTTGTCCCACTGAAATCAGAATAAAAATCTGAGTTACGCAAATACTTACTGATTTTGTTGTACTGCTAACAAAAAAATGTCTACTTATTTATTAAGTAGGTTTTCAAGAAAACAAGGACATCTGAAATGATGGTTTAATTTACACTTACAGCTTAGAAAAAACATTATTTTATAAGGAAGTTCATACATTAAGCTTCAGCGCAGGTATTTCTTCTACCACAAGCTTTAGAAAGTTCCACAACAGAAGTTTTGACTCATTTATAACTTACTGGAGCAGTTAGTTGCTCCACTGTAATACACCTGGGCCACTTCAACAAAAACAACGTGGGTATTATTGAAGTAACAGAACATACTGACATTACTTGTAACAGAAATATGTGCACAAGGTCAAAAAAGCCAACACCACTACATGCCCCCAAGAAAAGCTTATGTGATTCAATACTTCAAAAGACAGAGTTCAAGAGTGAAATTTTAACTTTTTTAAAGCATGATAAAGCTCTTGAAAATCCAAAATAATGATTAAAAGGTTTTCCCATATTTTACTAGTTTCCTTTTTGTACAAAAGAGCGTCTTTGCCCCCTTACTCTAAAACTCTACTCAGTTTGCTTGAGCGAATTATGGAGCACCTCACCACAGGTACAGAAGTGAGCAGTATATTCAAGCACCAGTTACAGTTAATACCTGGAGAGATGCATGGACTGGGAAATGAAAAACGAAGTTGTTTCCACAGTAACACCAGTTATTTACAAATTAAGCTAATCTGTTGTCTTTCTTAATCATCTTCATGACAACCCAAGAGATCATCTCTGAAAAGTCCATTCTTAGTATTTTGAAAAAGCAATGAAATTGTAGCTGAAGAAGTCAGAGCAATCAAGCTAAAAAGAAAAAAGGGTCCATAAGATTCTCCAAACTCTGCTAAGGAAATATTTGGTATTTTGGAAGCCAAATAGGAAAGAACAAAGCAGACAAAAATGCAGACCTAAAGCAAAGGTAGAAAGGGTAAAAGAAAAAACTCAAGGGAGTTCCAAAGAAATGTTGTATAGGATTGATTTCTCCCCTCACCTCCAAGTTTCATACAGGTAAGGAAAGGGGATGAACAGCATTGTTACTGCCATGGTGCGGGGGGGAAGTATCTCAGCTGTATACTGAATTACTTTTATACATGACTAATTAACCTATTGCTGTGAGGTTCAAACATAAACTTGATATAATTTATTGAGTTGCCAAAAATTACCTTCCTGGATCAAGATTTCATGTTCCGCTGTAATTCACGATTACAGCTGGGGTTTGAGTAGATTTACATTAAAAGAAATTACCTGGTTCCATTAGAATATTGAAACTAAAGCTGCTACTAATGTAAATCAAAATATTTATTACCAAATTTAAATTATGAGCTATCTTAGTAGTTCAATAAAGCTGACAAATGAGAATTAAGTAGTTCAAGAATTAGATATCAACATTTGAATTAACAATAAATGACAGATTACTACCCTTATGAGTTCTACACTGCAAACTTCACATGAAATTTTAAACTTACCTCATCACTGGGATCTTGCATTGCTTTTTTTCCAGAAGTCTGATCAGGAGTCAATTCATTGAGCTCCACATGAAAGAGAAAGAAAATAAAGCCATACAGTGCTGGTCCCAGGCCATTGCACAGACCTCTTATTCCAGTTATTATTCCTTGGACAACACCTAATGAAGAACAAAAAAAAAAAAGTAGGATTTTTTTTTTTCAGTCAACAATAAAACACTCAGAGCTGTTGGCAGTATTTTAATGCCTGTTCCAAAATAGAACACCTCCATTATCTGTACATACTAAAATCTTAAGAAATATGTTGTAGACAACTTTGTTAGATTAAAATAATCCTCTGCATGACCATAGTTCTGTTACTGTACTTGCATTCTATTGGAAGCTACATGTGTTTTGAACACGAGTGACTAAATCTATGTGCAAGTCTAATTCTCTGTGTGAGAGAGTTCTTCCACCCTCACCCAAGTCCTACAATGAAGAAAGCAGAGGTGAAGTGTGGTACCTGCTCAATTTATTTTCAAGTGAAATTTAGGGTAATATATCTATGTGTTAAGGGTTGTTATTGGCAAAATAGCCACAAACTTTAACAGATTTCTTCCCTTCACCAGTCCAAAACTAGGCTTTATTTAAGTACCAAGTGACTTATTCAGGGCAGTAAATTCAGCAGTACTGCAGTAAATTCACAATACTAGACTACTGGCAGTTTTAAATTACATTATTTTAAAAGCTTGATTAATCAATTAAGTTCTATGGGTGTATTTCTATTTCAACTTCAGTAAGTGATTATGTCAGTGCAAGAAGTTTTTTTACTGTTTTACAGATTAAGATTTTACAAAACACTATTTTTACGGTATTAGTAGTCTATGTATCCTCTTCCTTCTTAAGGCAGTAACTTGTAAAAAGGAAGGAAAGAAAACATGCCAAAACCAAAGCTGTCCCAAAACCAAAGTTTTTTCTTCATGTTGACATGTAAACTTATCTTCATGCCACTAGGTGGCAAAACTTCACTTGTATGCCTATTAACAGTAGTTTCTCCTATGTAAAATAGAAGATCAATTACTTCTGTCAACTTAACTAAGCTATTCATTTTATGATACAAATAGAAAACAAGTCTTTTAAAACTCTTTGATATGCCTTTATTAGAAACAAAAGTGGGAGAAGGGGAAATTATTAAAAACGCCATGTAACATACTGACTTTTGCACCTTCCAGTCTCAATAGAAATCTGCCTCCTAGAACTGCACATCTTTTGTACCTCCCATATTAACTGCACTTATCTAACTTCAAGTTTTACAATGTTAAAGCAAGACTGACACTTATGGTTTATATGTATAGGATTTTTTAAAGAGAACACTAAATTCAGTTATCATATGCCAATGTTATACTTTGAGATGCTTCCTTCCCTCATTCATTTTAAATTAAGAGGTATTTATGATAGTTCATTCCTGTTCTCATGAAAACCAGTGAATACTTCTGACTTCTCAGATCAGCTATTTACTTAAGCTTCCTTTTCTATTCCATGAAAATCTGAAGTATTATAGCAAATAGAGCCAACTTTTCCACAGAATAGAGCTTCTTGTATAGCCTTATTTTAATCTGGTAAGATGTGTTTTTATTTTCTATTAAAAAAGATTGTATTGTTACACTAAACCTCACTATCTACTTAGAGAATATTAACTTTAATTAAAAAAAGAGGAAGGAAAAAACATGAAAGTTACCACATCTGTTTTTGTTGCTTTTGTAGTACTTTTACAGGAAGCTAGAAGAGAAGTAGATGGTCAGGCAGAAACTATGTATTTTGCAATGCAAATCTGATAAATTTGTGTACCTCCTTCCTCTCTACACAGATTGCCAGACTTCCACATTTATTACTAAAGAAACTCATTACTTATCAACATATTTGAAAAGTACACCTCGTATTCTGCTTTCTAGATGGAAGAGTCATCCAAGAAGGCAGTCTGATGGTGAAACAGAAATTCAACCAATACTCACCTTGTTGATCTGACTCTGCATTTCGTGAAACCAGAGCACTGATTGCAGGAAATGTAATGCTTGACATGGCTGCTACAGCTCCTGCTGCCCACATCATCCTGTGTTAAATGCACAATTTTAATTAAAAATGAGACTGCCCATATAATTACTCCCTAGTCCTGCAAAAAAGACCACAAGGGTACCCTCATTTAAGGCTTAATGCCCTTTCAAATTACTCTTGCTAAAATACCTAAACACTGGAAACTTTCTAGTCAGGGCCTTCTTCCTGCTCCCCTCCCACAACTTACCCTGAGCTTGTTGGAACAGAAGTGCATTTGATTCTACACTAGCTATTACAACTGAGAAAAAGAAGGGAGTGGGAGTGAAGTGATGCACAGGCCTTCTCTCTCTGTAGGGGGCTGTACAAAAGAACAATTTCACAGGGTGACCCAGTAAGGCAGTTCTCTAACTTCTGTAACTCATTAGGAAGTGCTCTGATAAAGAACAAGCATTCATCACTGTCAGGAGGACAAACTTTGTAAAGAAAAAGCTGTTCCAGCTTACAGTTCTAGTTCACTTTATTTACAGAGTTTTTGCAACAAAAGAAGCTCTAGATAGTTTCCAAGACCAAATACAGTTATAGTAAGAGAATGACATGTTAGAAAAAAGTAGAGGTCCAGTAACTGGTTAGAATGGACCTAGCAGAATTACTAGACAGAACATACTAATTATTACTAGTTTGTGAGTTTAAAAAAGGTTCTAACCACATTTGTAGACATAAAACTCAGTGGACGGAAATGGTACAAAGACCCCTTTTTCGAAAGGGCTGATAGCTAGATAATGTAAGTTGCAGACTATCTGGAAAATTCTATTATTCCTATATGTGCAAAATACATACTACACTTTGGTAGTGTAATGCAAATGAGATTGCTTAATTCACAGAACATTTAAATAGTCATGACAACAGAATTAAATGCTAGAATTTCTTGGAAAAGCATTTTCAGTTCCTTAACAGGTATGTACCTATGAAAATGCATGCTTACCAAGACTGAGATCCAAAACCATACCAAGCCAACTGAAGGATTTGAAAGCCAAGGCCAAGGAGAACTGTATTTTTGTTCCCTATCGACCTCATCAAGATACTGAGAAACACAGTCTGCAAGAGAAATAGGTTCATCCAAAAGTTATTTTAAGAAGCCAGATTGCTAAAGTAATTTCTCCTTCTACAGAAAGTAATTCAGATCTTTCAGCTGCTGAGGAACTTCACATTATTCATGTTCTTACTTCCCCTGTATTAAATCCAAAATGCAGACTATTCATATCAACATCTGATGTACTGACATTCTTAACTATTAAAGAGTTTCTACTTCAGGACATCGAGAAGCATATGTAGGGCCTTCTCTATGGACATTTTATCTCAGTGTCTGTTTCTACTGTAAGCAGGCTTTCATTTCTACCTCTACAATTCTGTTTCATTACAGACTAAAGAGTTCCGCAATAAATGCTGGTATCAAGTTAAGATAGCACAGGCTGGATATGCGTTGAATTTACCAGTATCTACAAATACCAGAGAAAAAAAATTACTGTTAGCTCAGGAAAAAAGTAACCTCTTTAGGGCAGGTGAATTACTACCCAAATTTACAATTAAAATCAGTAAATTAATCCTGCTGCTTTTCCAGCTTCACCACACAAACTGAGATTTGGCCAAGGCCAATTCCTAGGCATCTTTAATTGCATTTTCTGCTGGCTATTTACACCACTCCTATGACCTTTTTGTTGCACATGGAAACTAATCCTAAAGGAAGACTATTGTTTTTCATCTGTTAGAAGTGTTACTGCTGAGGAGGAAGGAGGTCCCAATTCAGATACAACAGCAATACACTCATAGAAAGACGCAGACTGTTCCTAGTAAGGCAGAGTCCATAGGGACAACTTCAGTTAACAGTGTACACGTTTTTTTTTAACATGAGAAACTCAGCAATGTATCAGTAAAAAGCCAGAGAAAAGGAACAAGAAGGACTGCAGAGCAGAGCACACTTCCTCTCTTGGGTACGTCTTACTCACACTAGTTTTCTTGTTTCTCACTTTTCAAAGCAGCTAGTTTGAAAGCTAAATAGCAAAAATACAGTAATCTACATGTGATCAGTTCTTTCTGAAGATATCCAACATGCCAACACAAATCAGTATTTATGAATCAAAGCTTATTTCAATAAGCTGCACTCTTCAAAGAGTTCAAAAAAATCAATGCAGAGTTTCCTCATTTTAACACTGAAAATTATGAACCAGAAGGGCAGCTATTTTAGACATCATTCAGACCAGTATTTTTGCTAAGAAAATATGACTAGCAAATGTGACTGCACATAAAAGCATCAGAACAAAACACAAAGCGAAGATTAAAATCACAGAATCACAGAATCACTAAGGTTGGAAAGGACCTTCAAGATCATCAAGTCCAACCATTAATCCAGTGCCACCATGTTCCCTAAACCATGTCCTGAAGCACCACATCCACACGTTTTTTGAACACAAAATAATGACTTGTATTGATAATGGACACAACTGACACCAATAAAACTGGTAAACACGAAGGAACATGTTCTTTACATCAAAACAGCGACACCTCCACTCTGCTAAGGATGGCGACAAGGTTACAGCACATTGTGTGTGCCACTCCTCTCCCTGTTATCACAATGGAAAGACAAACTGCACCCACAAAGATACCAAAGATAGCATCATAAAAACTGTATGATTTCTAAAAGGCATAAAGGACCTGTCCAAAAACCATCTCACTGTTGCCAGTTAAGAAGTATGAAAGCAATAAACCAAGGCCTCGCAGCTCCTCAGTCTCCATGCTGAGCCTAAATAACCCTGGACAGACCATGTGAACAGATGCATTGTTTGTATGCAAGTTTGATAGCATGAGCCAACTGAACAGCTGCAAGTAGCATGGCTTTTGCTTAAAATAAATAATGCAAGGCCTTCTGAAAGGGAAACCTGTTAAGTAACCAACTTCCTATATCATTTTAATCATTTAAAGTTTGAGTTCCAGTAAATTTACTGATCTAAGCTCAGCAAATGTTAATTTCATTTTCTGATGCCCAGGTCCAGCATTTCTAAGGAAAGCAGATTTAAAGCAAGACATTTACGCAGACTATATATATGAATATAACCTTTAGTGAATGCAAGATACACTGACATTTTAGAACATGTTAAGTTTATAGACAAGCTTAACAGTCAGAAGAGCGTGCCTCACGTTCAGTTTGTACTGTTTAATAAAACACTAAGAAGAATAAAGCTTACCTGAGCTATTATAGACAGAATGCCAACCACAGCTATAAATGCCGCAATGCTAGCAGATCCAAAACCTATAATCTGAACAGAAACAAATAATGCATAAACCAAATGCCAAACACAGTCCAGGACAATCACTAGCAAACAGGTACCTTCTTCAAAGAAAATGCTGCTTATAACCTAAATTCATACAGGAATACTTCATACAGGAAGTGTCCACTTTTGAGACTAATCCTTAACTTGACTGCTTGCCAAGAAAACCACACAAGAAAAAGAAACTGCCTTGAAAAAGGAGACAGAGGAAGTCACATATCTGGAAACTGAAGTCCTCTATCCCCTCCCACTGACACAATAGCTATTGACAGGCAAGGTCCCACCTTGAGACATGCAAACTGCTGCCCTGAATGGGAACAAAGGTCTGCTTAGCTTTGTTAATACATGCTTAAGCTATGGCAGGGCTTAATCGTCAGGAGTCAAGTGTTATTCGGTTCTTGGCTTAGCAAAGTACCCTGCCTTTACCTTTTAAAGCTGTATTTTGCCAGAAAGCAGTTTTCTGAGTGAAGTCTTCAACATGAAACAGGTTTTAGGGAATATTTATTTAAACATCTTCAGTAAGATGTGAAGACACAAACATTTACCTGTCGCAAGTACAGAAAAAAGCTAGAATACTGGCCAGCCTCAGGCAGATAGGAAAGAAACACTGTAATGCAGATTGGGAGAACTGTAGAATCTTTTCTAACCTTCTTCAGTGACTGCAAAACAATGAAACAAAACAAGTACTGGGACTTTTATACAAAGTCTAATGAAAGCATAAAGAAAGCAGACAGTGGATTCACTTTTTTAAAATCCATTTTTACCCATACATACAAGTCAAAAAAGTCACACATGTAAACAGTTAAGCTGAACATTAACCTCCTATATATATTAACATTAAGCTTCCTATATATGCCTCTAGGGAAAAAAAAAAAAAATCAGGCTTTTTAGATCAATTCTGTATTAAAAAGAAACCATGTATAACCAAAAAATGGAATTTAAGAGTGGAGAGAGATATTGCCAACCAGAAGTATAAAGCATAAAATGAATATGGACAAGCCTTACTATATCATGTTTTGGGGTCTGTAGCAGTGTAAGAATTCAGCATTTCTCTTATAATAAAAGAGAGAAAGTAAGTTAGAAAAGTAAAGCATCTTTCCTTTGGATTTCACACAAAACGTTTCCAATTCAAGAATCATTTATTCCACAAAGTTTGGTTTGGCTTTATTTTTTAAATGTAGCTATGATCTTTTTGTGCAAGAGCAGAGAACAGAGATTATGGTATACTGAACAGTCAGGCTACCAATAAGATTGAAGAATTCTCAAGCTTAAAAAATGCAATTAATTTGTATTATTAATTAATAATCAATTATTTATTAATTACTTCTTGAAGTGCATCTTACTGCAAAAGGGTCTGCTTGTTCCCATGATATAGAAGCTCCCCATGAAGCAGGTCTCATTTTTTCTGGCAGAGATTCTGGTACAGCTAGCAGGATGAAGCAGATGTCCACAACAGCCACCAATGTGGCCACTAGTACAACAAGGTTATCTCCGTAGCTGGCAGACAGGTATGCTCCAATGGCAGGGCTCGTTACCAAACTTGCTGCAAAGGTGGCAGATACCTATGCACAAGAACAGTGTACAAACTTGTCAAAGTGGTTATTCTGCCACTGCAGAAAAAAAAAAAAATGAAGAAACCTGCTGAACAACACCACCCCTCCCCAGAAGTGTGGTTTTAAAACAAGACCAGTCAAAATTTAAGTAAAAAAAAAAAAAGTCACTTATGACAATAAATATGAGTCCAAATAAAGTTTCTCCAACCTCCTGCACAGCTCACCATACAAGAGAGGATTCGCAGTCAAAGAGCAAGTATGGCTCAAAGGAAAACAACTCTTACTTTCAAATAGACTAAAATGTATTTTGTTTTCCAGTTATGAACTTGAGACTTCACTGAAAATGTTGACAGCACATTTAAATGCCTGCTTAGCTGTACCTGAGCCTCAGCACTCTGGGTAATACATAGAGTAATACATAATGCCTTTGTTAACAGTTTGCATTTTAAATACATAGCTACTACTGAATAGCACAGCAAACTAGGAAATCATTAGCCATGACAACAGCTTCGACAACTGTATTGCTTCATACTATGTTGTAGTGACATGAGGCTACTAACAGATCACTTACTATATTTACATACAGAACATGATGAAAAATCAAGTGCTGTAGTTAAATTTCGCTATAAAAAATCATCACAAAAGGTCAGAATAAAGCTAGTTTGTTTGTTTTTAATTAATACTTTTTCCAGTCCCCAAAATAAAAACACTCTGCCTAACTATTTTATAGAATAAGTAAGAACACAAGCTAGAAATTTACATTTGCCCGAAGCTAGAAAAAAATCCTAAGGAAAAGGTGTAACAAACAAACTGATTAAAAAGAGATAGAAACCTCAAAGCAAGGGCACTCGGGTCTATCACTTTACAGAATTTTAGATCAAGCTGTTTCTATTAACAAAAAACTGTTTGAAGGCAGGCAAACATATGCTCCAAATATAGTTATGGCCCTCTTTATAGACAGGAGAAATAAAGTGGAAATTCCAGAACTTTTAAACCTGTTTTGCACTCTGCTACAACGATACACACAAGTTTCATTCAAGAGTCCTTTATGTTCTTAACCGTTAAATCAACATCTGAGGAATCATACACCCCTAAGGCTAAAAATAAAGGGAAACCTTAACAGCTCCAAGTACAGTACAGTCAGCCAAGAAACAAGTCAATGAATATCTGCATAGTGAAAACAGAGGATGAAGGGATAAATGACATTCAAAGGCTAAGGGCATCTACCAAAGGGCCTCCAAAACTGAAACCAATATAGATATTTAGGAAAGTAATAGAGATATTACTGGAAAGGCTGGTTTGTACTAACTGAACTATCTTCCTCTTCTCTTGCTAATTAAGAAAGGTCATGACTAAGTTACTAAAAATACTGCATTACGCATTTTTGCCTTTCCTGCCTGTTTTGACTATAGAAAAAGCCATTCTCTATTAAAAATAAATCACATAAACTAAAAGTGCAGTTTACAGGTGGGGGAAAGATATTGCCAGAGAAAGTATTAAATAACTTGCATTGCTTTCAACAACGCTACTTGTTCTGCCTGCAAAACTTAAAACATGTTTTGTTACACATGCCCTCTATGCAGGTAAAGTTGTCAAATTCTTGTGCCATTCCTATGAGCACAGAGCAGTCTGTGCAGCAGTAAGAAGTCTAGATTTCCCGAACTCTAACACAGTGCCTTAATGCATGGTTCATTCCTTTCTCTATCAACTTCACTGCATTATCAGGAAATAATCTGTGCATCAAAACACAAGTTCAATACGAAGGTCATAATCCGACCTTTTTTCCAAGTTTAGCGTATCTTACCAGTCCATAGGCTGTAATTCTTTCATGTTCTTGTGTTACATCAGCTACATAGGCAAATATTACAGAAAAGGTAACAGAAAAGATTCCAGATACCGAAATCATAGCGAAGTACCACCTAATGATTTAAAAGCAACAATTAGAAAGTTTAAACTAAGACCTCTTGCTTTTCTCTTAATAATCAAGTTTGTATTTAATCTAGGAGAAGCATTCCTCAAGAACTAACATAGAGCTTTAATGAGGATGAGTGATTGTGCAGTCTTACTTAAATATTGAAAAACAGCATTTTAAATTTTTCATATTCTACTGTTTACAATACATCAGCCTAAAAGAAGACGTGGCCCCTTCAGGACATGGTACCAATACATTTTAACACTCTCAAAGCTGAAGCAAGTTTAAATTATGAAAAACGAATTACCTTAAAACTCAGCTTCTCAACCAGTTAAGGAATAAACTCATATATAATGCTTCAGAAGCTGAACTCTGAATGCACTGTGTACACAAAGTTCTTTTGTAATCCTCCTAAGTGTCTCAACGAATGTAAATGAAACTGAAAACAAATCAATTCCACTCAGTTAAGACTTCAAAGGTAGCTAATCAAAAAGCTAAAAGATCGCATTTGCAGCAATTATACTTTTCTGTGGTCAATACATTCTAAGGTTCATACAGCTTTAAAAATGTTTATTACAGCGTTGTCAGTCCTCAAGAGAAAAAAATTAACAGCTGAGCTTAAAACTGAGTTAGATAGGGCTATCAAACCATTTCAACTACTGTTATGCTTGCGTGAATACAGTGACTAAATCACATTCCATAATTTCTACTTTTAAGATACACAGTTTTAACACCTCTCAAACAGAAAACGTCCAGAATAACACGATCACATCTTGAAAGTGCCTCTCCTCTTGTTTTACTGTCCCACTCCTGCTTCTCCAAACTACTCTTCTGATTGAATTTCTGCTGTACTGACAAGATCTCGACTGCAGTCTGTACCACTTACCATGGACTTAGTCTCATTAATGGAATTGGGGCACAGGTGAAGAAAACTGTAAGAAGAAGAAAAGATTTTCTTCCCCAAGCATCTGAAAGAGCACCTATTAGCGGAGCACTGAGAAAGGACAAAAAACCCTGTGACAGAAGAAAAACAATATGTCTGTATTTACATTTCCAAGTTTCACTTTAACCATAAATAAAAAAAATACTAGAATTGCAACTTGCTTTGAAATTAAACACAAAATTGTAGATAATTGAAATTGTTCACAATTTCTTCTACAGTCTACTTTTAATGTTACTTTGACATTTTACATTTCAAATCTATTAAACCTGAGTGCATTTAAACAAAAAAAAGCATGCATTTTTTTCAAGATCCATTTGATTCAATATAGAAGTACCACAGACTGCAAAAGCTTCCTAAAAATCTCCAAAATCTACAGTCTAGTTTCACAAAGGAAATCTTCTTACCTCTATCACAGACTTAGTGCTAGATCCCAAAAACCCAAATTCCCCTCTAATTTGGACTGTTCTAAGGGATAGTTTTTGGTAACCTAACTGTTCTCTGAAACAAATTAAACAGAACGCTTACTGCTTTATACTACATATTTATCATGTGCAGGACATTTGTAGATTGCAAGAACTATGAGGACCACTTGAGCAAGTTTGGTAAATTGAGACAGTGGAACACCATAATGATATTCCAGTGACAAAAGTCACACTTACAGGTACAGTTGTCATGGAAAAAATTGGCTAAGGACCAAATACGAGATTTTTCAGCATTTCATAAAGTCCTAGAATCTACACCTGAAATTTGTTCTGTATTACACAGAAGAAATAAAATAGGCAAAGCCCTTCACAGGTTTGTTAACTGCAAAACCTCCAGAACAGATGCATGTTCCTCCGAATTAGTATATCAGTCTCTCATCAATACAACTGTGCCGTAAATTCAAACATCAGTAAATACATTCTGTAAGCACCTCAATATACTGGAGGTCTACTCCAGCTAACCTCTGGTATTCAAATATAGTCACCTTCAAATTTAACATATGTGTACAGACTACTATACAAAATTGCTGTTCTGCCAAATCCCAATAAACAACTCTTGATTCCAATGATTTCAGTAAGTAAACTGAAAGCAAAAGCCATACAGCCATGAGACCCTAGGAAATGCATATGCCTTAGATGAAGTCAATGTTTTTGCTCCTTAAGAGTCAGATTTCAGCTGAATATCAATTAACATGTTTTGCTGTGACCCAAAATGCTTTTTATGTTTCATAAACAGCATTTTAAAGAAAATATTGGACACTGAAGTTCAAGTTCTGGACAATGCTCCTCTGTTTATTACACCTTTTAGAGCAATACATACGTTTAGACCATGATATTAATGCACTTTTCTACAGATAGGCTCTGTAGAAAATATATGGGGAACTCTCCATTCACTACTTTCAAGTGATACCCATAGTTACACTGCACTGTGAACAGAGTTGAAAGAAAACACCAGGAGGAACATGAACTTTGTTTTTCTAAGAAAACAATGCAAAGTTAAATTCCTCTTTCAGTTGGAGATATCTCGACATCCCTAATGCATGGTGTTCTACCAATTCACTATGAAAGATATCAAGACAGCATCCTAAAGATGTCATGTTCTTACAGATAAAAACAATGGTTTAGACTGATTACAGAATACAAAGGTAGGTAATTTCTGAGTGCTATAAAGTAACTTAGTCATAAGTTATACTAACTGCTTTGAAGCCTCTCAATAAGACAGTTCACAAAGAAGAGCCTTTCAAGTTTTACTTATGCTAGAAAAATTTTGCAAGCTTTTTTGTGGCAATAATCCAGCATGACCACTGTGTGAATCCAGTGGCATAAGTAAACTGTAAGCTGCCCTGAGTTATCTTGACCATCACAGAATGCTCAAAAAATTATAAAAAAAGATGAGGGAGACAAGAAAAACCCAGCCCTGCTGAAAATTAGCTTTTATACCACATCTTGGACAAAATCACAGTGTTTAAGTGCCTCATTTTTTATCTCAATGGTACCATTACAGCTGCATTAATCTGCTTCTGATATAAATCAACTAACATTAAGAAACAGACATTAAAAACTTAGTTCCACTTTCAGAAGGATCCTTATCAAGATTACAATAGCTACAACTGGTACCTACTCAAAGGAGAGAAATTTAAACTTCTGAGAAATATTCCACCTGTTTCAAGATGTAATTAGCAGTAAATCTTGAACTGAGCCCAAGAACACAACCATTATAATGAAAAAATGGTTGAAGAATTAATTACATTCTCATTGTTTTGGAAGTTCTTAAGGAGAATGCAGGAAAGACAAACTGCAATACAGGAACACACTGAATATTTAGATCAAAGGTTTTAAAACAATCTTACCTTAACACCTTGAATAAGACCATTCATTAAAAATGTATGATGGGAAAACGTTTCATGTAAGACCTGACAGGGGAAAAAAGCATTTATTTGAATCAGCAAAGACTGAAGAAAGTTGATTCAAAGTTTAAATTTGATTTGTAAAACAGGATAGCTCTACTGGGACTTGTTAAAAGAGTATCTTATCCCAAAATTATACTTTTATTTGTCTTCATGAGAAAATATTGACAAGTTCTAATATAAATTTAATGGCATATATTCCTCTGTTGGCACAGGCCACACAGTACTGCAGAGATAGTTTGGTTTAGGGTACTTTGCTCAGAAAGGGGATCAATGTAAGTAAAAAGCATCTCCATGTGGTACAAATCACAGACTTTTTGAAGGTAAATAATTCCTTCAAAAGGTTGACTCAATCATTGCTACTAATTAGGAGTGAAAATGAGATTCAGCTAACTTACTCTGTCAAGAAAAAAGCAGCACTATATTCACAACTGCCCAAAAAGGCACCGTGCAAGTTGTTTCTCAACAAATTGCAGATATTCAATAGTCATACAGTTAGAAACACTTCTGATGAACAAGTAGATGCTTATAAATAGTTCTAAGTGTTTCATGTATCCTTTAAGTACAGCTATGAATTCATTTAATGTGCTTTACCAGCACTCTTAATTCAAGGGCAAGCATGTTAATCTATACTAAACAGATTTACCATAAATATACAAGAGAGTTAAAAGGCCTCACAGGTGCTAATGTGCCAATTAAAAATGTTACTGCAATTATCAAAGCGTGTATGCACACACACTTCAAATTCATTTGCTGTTTTTATCTATAGACAAGTACCAACAACTACAAATATTATTTATATGCATACTGAGAAAGCCACTAGCCTGAAGAAACACAATACTTTAGTGTCAATGAAAAATATCAGCATCATTTTTCAAGGATGACTGAGATTCTCAAATCATAGGTTTAGTAAAGGTGGTTGTTCCCATGTTAACTACTGGTCAGATAATTCTGCTTATTTACACCCCTTTTTCCTTCTGGTCTCATCTTCTGTTTAGATATTTAAAATAATATTGCACCTGTTTCACCACCAATCTTATGATACGAATGGAGAGAAAAAAAAAGTCAGGGTTCAAAATGAGAGATTTAGAAAGAAGATTTCTTCCAAGTCAAAAAAGAAAGCAAGCAGGAAGATCATAGAGTCAAATCTAATTATCTTTCTGTAAAGTACACTCCAGTATTTTTCTTGGGAGACAATTACTGCTGATATTGGTTCAAGCTTTTGAGATTAATTTCTGTTACTTTACAGACAAGAGAAATGCAAGTTGACAAACTGCTAGAGGGAACTGCTTTACGCAAGTTCTACCTATAGAAATATTTACATAATCAAAAAAAAGATTATACTGAAGACAGCATATGCCATTAAATGATTTATATTGCTTACAGTGATTTACTAATATTGGCTTACAAGTCCATAAATATGAGTAATGAGCATAATCTTTGGCAGTCTCTGAACCAAATAGCCTTTGTGCATTTTATAAACACTTCTCTAAGTATAGTGTCATGTAACAAACACTACAGCTTTGCTGACAGATGTCAAAAGACATAAAAAAGTAAATAAAAAAATGAACTTTAAGTAATAGCTATCATAGAATACATACAATTTATTTTGATAATACAACAAAAACGTTTTACTCTGACTGAATGTTGACAATGAACTGAAGAATCCCAACACAACAACAAAACATTTAAGTGATCACGAGCTTTGATCAACAGGCCGGGCATTTCCATTTCTGCCTTTCATGCCAAACTAACCTGCTTAAGCAAAAGTGGGCAGCTGGCAATTCAAAGGCTGAACCTTGCTCATAATACAGCTCCACATGACGTCTAGTACTGCTGGCTGATCAGCAGGCCAAGGTAAGTTACCAAAAGTACGTTACAAGACAGAGGGGAGCAAAGTATCAAACCAGATTTGCAATTATTTAAATCAAACAGCAGCCTTTCAGTGTATGCAAAATGTATACAAATAAAGATGATCACCCCCAAGAACACAGAAGTCATTTACAGCTGTGTAAGGTAAGTTACATGATTATATGTAACTCAGTCCTTTAATTTTTCAATCCAATGCAACAGCCTCGTAAGAATTCAAGACCACTTAAGAGAGGAAAACATTCAAAATACAAGGCATACAAGAACACAACTGTACTGAATCCACGTATTTCAGTCAAAGTAAGAATTTAGCTTTACATTAGAAGCATTTTATAACACTCCCATTAGAAAAAGTGCAATGATAAATACTAATTACAAGAGTTAATATTTCAGCTGCCTGTGACTAAATACAATTTCATATGGAACTATTTCAGCTGGAGTACGCTATTGAAGAACACACCTAACATACAGTTTTATTAAAGTTTTGTTGTTTTTTTTTCTGAAGACTCCATAAGCACTATGATTTGAATATTATCCCTTTAAATGAGAAGTGTCAAGCTAGGGAAAATTCAAGATGAACATTTTGGTTAATAAAAGAAAGGAAAGAAAAAAAAAGAAACAAGAATGACCACCCAGTAAGTTTCCCCATATTTTGACACTGGCAAAACAGCATCACAGGATGGTAATTTAGTGAGACATCTACTTTATGGAAATCTGTTAACTATTTATATGGACTTTTTTATTATTAAGGTATGTTTAAGAGATCAGTGATTGTCTTTAGGAAAGTTAGACAAACACCTTTCAGGAGTTATATAGATGATTTTATTTGGAGTTTGGGGAAAGAAAATAATTAACTTCAAGGTCTTTCAATCCCACAAAACATTGCTTGCCATGTAGTTGAAGTGCTCTCAGGTATTATCTGATGAAAAACTGGACTAACACACTTTGGTTGACTTCTCTCAGGCAGCTCTGATTTCAATGAATAAGACCCATGTCTTCAAATGAAAGGCTTCATATCCTATTAACAAACACTCAAATTATCTATTCATCTGGAAAATAACTGCATTCCAGAACAGATTAAATACTTATAAAATCCATTTCTTACATTAAAGCCTTTACATGTTACTTCCAAGTTACATGCTGGCAAAACAGCCAGCCCACAATAGCATACAAAGTTTACTGTGAGATGCATAGTTTATTCAGTTGTTATGCCTGGAAGATGAATTGAACTATGAAATCTTAAAAAAAGCCAGAATTTCCAGAGACTTTCATCAATACATTAAACTGATGTTAACTCTAAAAGGCAAGTAAAAGTTAGAGCAGTTAGAGCAGTATAGCACTTTGCTAATTTAATCTTCACTATCTTTTAGTCTTTCAGCAGTCCAGATCTTAGCTGTAGTACACAACCATTGCACAGTGTTGAATGTTAAGACTCCTGGAATTCAGTTAATGAGGTAAGCAGAAAGCGTAAAACAAATTAAAACCCCAATCCCTAGGAATTAGTAAATTGATTTTTGTCATTACTGCTAAGATGACAGCTGATCTGTGACACTTACCGTTAGCATTGGAGTTGTCAATAGCCCCCAGGCAAAGAATTCTAGAAATATGACCACCACCGCATGGTACATGCTTGGCCGACCAATACCCTGCTGCTAAGAAAGAAAAACACATGCAGTGGTTGTAAACATCCAGTTCATTACATGTGCAAAGATCTCTTACAAACATATTTTGAGCATAACCAGCTTTCAGGATGACCTACTGCCAAGCCCTTGGGAACAACAGTAAGCCAAGCAAGGGTGGAGAAAAGTTATTGCAAAATGAGTAAAGATCTCCAGGAACTTGAGAAAAAATTGATTCAAGGCATAATCTGGAAAAGCAGAATTAAAATCCTGAAAGGAAGATGCACCTGGGAAAATCAAGACAAAGCATTCCACATCAGATATACCAACAGCTACCAATCCATGACCAACACAGACGGTAGTTGATGATTTTCAGTTTTCTTTACAGAGCCCTAAATGTCCAGATTAATTCAAGAACACTTGTGGGAATGACTGTGTCAGGAAATTAGAATCATACAAACAGGAAAGTTCACTGACATTGTCAAATGGACCAACATGGATGCCTATACTTTCTGTAGGTCCTAAAAACTCATTACAAAAGCTTTCAATTTTTAATCAAACATCAAGTTATTTTCAAGAAAAGAACATATTTTTTGACTGATCACATACACTGCCGGGACCACCGATAAAAAGGCAACAAAACTTCTTTGAGCATTTAAAAAATCAAAGAGCTTTCTAAAAACACTTCACATTTGCTTTTAAAATGAAGCTACTCCAGTAGTAATGGGTGTGGCTCATTTCTAATTGAGAAAATATTTTGCAACAGAACACAACTGCATGCAACTTACATAAATAATGAATTTGAGACACACATGCAGAAAATTAGCATAAACTTGAACACAAGGAGCTTTAGGCTTCTTGGAATAGACAATATGGGGACAATCTACTGAATTCTTTATGATTAAAAAGATTTAAACAGAATTTCAGAATTAGCACAAATACAGTCAACATACAAGTTGCTTTCATCATATTCCACCCCCCAATTTTAAAGTGCTAATGATAAAAATTAAATGTCCTCAGGAAAGTCTTCAAATCTGTTACGGGCTTATTTTCTGCCCACACATCATCTTCATATGACAGCCCAGTGTGTGGACTGAGAAACTATGTATGAATATTACAATTGCTTTCAAATGCAGCTGCTGGTCAAGCTATTATACTTGCATAAACAATGAGCAAAATATTAGGTAATCTCAAATGCTTAACAACAGAAGCTTAAGGCCATCATTATAAATCTGAAGACCTAGATGTTCTAAGAATATATCCATTATATCTCCAATTTTACACTTCTGCACCTTCTATGCTTCTTTTCACCCATACCCAAGTCTAAAAAAAAACCATTTTTTCTTCTGCATGTTATTGGAGACAGAATAAACCCAAAGTTAATTTGAAGACAACAGGAAGAACTACTTGGACGCAATACAGACTTTTTTTTAAAGCAGAATACATCTGTTGGACATGAATAATCCCATGAGAAGATGTCAAGATCATAAATCCAGCTGGCAAGGTATTGCTCATAGAAAAGGGGGAAAAAACTGCAGTGTCGTAGCAGTACAAATACCTTATCTTAGACATTTTGAAGGAGAGCTAATACAATTCACCCTAAAATACTCCACAGCAAGATGCAATTTTATAGCCAGTCACAGATCTTCAGAGCAAATCTAGAATTCACAGTATTCAATTATTCACACAACTTTTAGGTAACTATTTATCTGTTAATTCAGATCTGTAATTTAACAATTAAAATTGTTCAAACGGCTGCAAAAGCACCTCAACATCCAATTTCAAACATGCTTAACTGTTTCTCTTAAGTAATGTGCTTATTTCAGAACAAAACCACTTGTGACTGTTCAAATCCTGAAGTCCTCCAGAGCATCTTTTCAAACTTTCCACATTTTGATGAGGGACACGTAGTCCAGCTAGGCAGATTAAGAAAGACTCGACTGGATAAACACAACACACTTGTTTCCTCCCATGAGGGTGAAGCAGCAGAGCCCACTGCCCACAGAGCTGGACATCCATTCTCTGTCATTGAAGGGTTTCAATACTCAACTGGAAAAGCCCTAGGCTACCTGCTCAGGCCTCACAGCTGATCCGGCCCTGAGGAGGAAGAGATCTCCCTAAAGGACCTTTCCAGTAAAATAATCCTGTTATCTCTCAGGCAGATAACAACCAAACTCAAACTGAACTTCTGAACAATCATTCCTTTTCCCTCAATACCCTCCTCTAAGAAATTCTTTCCCACCAGGTAGCAGGATCTCTCATGAGAGCCTGCTAGCTGCTTGTTCTGCTTCCAATACAGAGAACTTTGCACATAGCACTCCCTGTCCTTCCACAGTACATAAACCAACATTCAACTGCATTAGTATGAACAGTTTTCTTACCTTCTTTTAAAAAAATTGTCTACAGAAACATCCTCTCCCAACAAAAATTAACTGCTACAAGTACATTGTTTTACACAACTACCTACACTGCAGTCAGCTGTGTTAACTCTCATGTCTTCAAGAAAACAAAGAACTGAAGTAACAGAATCAGTAAAACATTTTGAGAAATACGCTTCCATGTATGAATCATTCCAATCTGAAAGTTCATACCAAATTATAAAGCACATTCCTTTTCCACATTTATCTTCACTGAGATTTTCTTCGTTTCCCTCCAAAATTCAACAATTTCCAATGCAAACTTTTCCTGGTGTCCTTCACTACATCACTATTTAATGATTTTAGCTTATTCTAGCACAAATATTATGCTCCAATCCATGTCACTACATTTATGGATGCTCTTTTCCTCACACATATTAGCCAGGTAGCTCTCTAGGCATATTGCATGTTTACCTCCTTCTAGTGCCTATTGCCTTTAATTTTCAAACAGAAGTATTTAGGAACCACCTTGATTATAACTGTTCCCCACAAATGCCCTATTCATTGGAACTCGCAAGAATTCACTCCAGTGCAAAAAAAAAAAAAAAATCACCCTGAAGACCTTAGCTGCCTTTGTCACATGAGGCAATCAAGTAATTATGTATACAAACCTCAGTCTAAGACATGTAACTTGTATGCAGTGCAAAAATACACTGAACAAAACTGAAAGTATTTTCCAATCCAGCAGAGCCTTTAAGCATTTTAGATGTGCCTTGTGAGCCGGAACAGAAATCATAACTAATTCAGCTCATATGTTGTCCAAACTTCTATTTTAGTCACAAAAGAAACACCTTAAGCAGATCTGTATGTGGACAGTAAGATCATGATGCACGCTCTCAAGAAAAAGATAGGCTAAATCATATTCCACAGATCTAGAGTATCAGAACAACAGCTTGTTCAAAATGCAAAAGTCTGTACAGATTTTGTAGACAGAAATTGTGCCTTAAAAAATTCTTGGAGCTCTCAAAAGAACTTGTATGGATAAGTGAGATCACATTAATAAGCCTTCTGAGATAAGTAAACATACGCAAAGACCCTCACCAAAGGCTCTTAGAGCAAGCAGAAAAAAGTGCAAATTCTTCAAAGGAATTAAAAAATAAAAAAAGGCAGAAAAGAAACAGGATAAATTTAAAAAAAAAAAAAAAATCTGTTTTCACAGCAGAGGGAAGTTACCAGACAAGTCCCAGTGCTTTGTCCTAGAGACTACATAGTTCAGCACATTCATAACTGAGCTGTAAAAAGGGTGAAAGAGATGTGATAAAGTTAGCTGATGACAAAACACAAGTCACGTTAGAAAAGTTAGAGTACAATGCTGAAGAACATCAGAAGTTGATGGAATCAATAAAAGAAATTAAATGGCACATTAAAATTAGTGTAGATAAATTTAGCCAATGCAAACATGAAAAAACAATTTTAATTCCACATATAGGATGACTACTACTTAGGAAAGTGATACTGCAGAAAACAGCTCCATGAAAGACTCCAGTTTAGCATTCAGCAAGTAGTTTACAAAAGGATATTCAAAGATACACCCTGTCAGGAAAAAATTATCATTATATTACCACATAAACATGTGATGTGCCTGCCTTACTAAGCCTCTGCTTCTGGTGTTCTAACCGTTTTTATTAGATCTATGTAAAGATCTTCCATCTTATCCCACGACTGCTTGTTTTGTTCAGAAGCTTTAAGCAATACACATTGTTGAATAGTCTGTTTTACAGAGGCACAAGTGAAAGAGGTCTACTGAAGGACAAAGAACATTGCCAAAAGTATGGAGGAATGCTGAAGTAGGTTCCTCCAAGCTGCAGTCAAAAAATCTGCAGAAAGATACAAGTGGAGTGTATTGAACGGGGAATGACATGCAGAGTGTGAAGAGAAAACAGTGTCACTGCTGCCTTATACTAAAATACAAGAAAATAAGCAAAACAGGAGCCGAAACAACAAGTTTAAATTATACGGCACGTCACACAATTTACTCTCAGGGTCTAAATATCTTGCCACATCATTTTTTCTGCTGGGAACACATTCACATCTAAGTTTAGACTGGACAAGCTTATGAAGAGCATAAAACATGAAAATACCATTTCTTGGTTCAGTCTTTGAGGCTGAGGCCATCAAGGGCAGGAAAAGCATCTAAGAACAACAGCCATATGCCCTGCCACATTCTGAAAGCTCAGCTTTAGACAGTACTGCATTGTCTAAGTAAACTACTTCTTACAGAAATAACAAATAACTAGCATATTACACTACATCAAATTGCAAGGTGATTTATCCATTGCTGAATTTTTTTTCCTAAAATGTAGAAAGATGTACAACACTCAAGACATTCCTCTAAAAAGCACAGACTGCTTAGTTAACTCACATGCTTCTCCATGGCATAGATAATGCCCATTGCCCAGTGGTTAAGTTTGGATCTTGAGTAGTAAAATATCAAGTCTTACTTATGTAATTAAATTTCTATTGCTCTAGCCTAGCATACCTCTCTCTGAACACAAAACCTTCCAGATTCCTAGAAGCTAAAGGATCAGTAACAGCAAGCACAGAACAGCAGAAGTGCCCTCTCAGTGTGAATATAAACAACAGTGATTTCCTTTTAAAGACAGCAGATAATCGCTCCTGGTAATGGTTCAGAGTTCAGACTCAGTGTTAATTTAACATGATGGGAAGATCCAGAATGACATTGTCAGCCTTGAGAAGGCAACACTGTTTATCTCTAATTATTCAGATTTAACGGGAAAGTAATTTTTTTCTAGGAGAATATAGTGCTCCACAATGGACTAAATACTCAATCTGCCAATTTAGACTATGTGCTTACTACTAGCAATTCAATTTAAATTCTACAGGCAAGAAATTTAAGAAAACAGCTTACCGGACTGAAAAGTGTTTCAGTAAAGTCTCACAATATTTAATCATGCTGCCTCACTTTCACCATGCTATATTTTTTCTGAAGTATTAAAAACACAGGCAGTAAGGGTAAAAACCTGTAATTCTTTGTGTATATGCCAGTTGTGCTTCGCTGTGTAAACAGTTTAAGGAATAAAGGCTGGCAAACTTCTGAGATACACAGTTTTAACCTTCAGAATGCTTTCATTATGATTCTAAAAAATACATAGGTCTTGGGCTTTGCAATAGCCGAGGCATTTTATAGTGTCCAAGGATACGAAACTAACGTACGATTAATTCCCAAACAGGTAAGTACGTGTGTGTTCTCCTTAGATATCCCATTTGGGGACTTCTCCCATAAAAGCACTTTATTTAGACATTACAGTGCTGTATCCTGCTAAAAAGCATCCTAGTGTGGCATTATTTTACTGACAATAGGTTGCATAGAAATGAAGTACGTGGTACAAATATTCTGAATGTCATGCTAAATTTTACACTACCAGTGTTCATAATTCAGATGGAACAAGATTGCATAACCAGTAACAAAACGTCCATGGCAGCATTTACTTCAATTTCTGAAGCTCACTGAAATTGGGGTAATACAGCCAACAGAAACTGATTTAACTGCAGTGGAATTTACTTAAACATACTATTGTTCTCATTAGTTTTGAGCCAGTAACTCAATTCATAGAAAGTCATTTGTTCAGTGTTTATATTTAGTTCTTTAATTCAGTGAAGGCACTGAATTCAACAGGGTGAAGTTAGTTACAGATAAATCAAAAACCAGAAGCTTGTTACTCCCAAGCTGGAGGGTCAAGGGAGAAAGCTTTGCACAACCTGACAGACTTGGTCATACTCTTCCACTTTGTCCTGCTGATCTGATGTGACAAAAGAATCAGAATAAAAATTAAAATTAAAACATTGTTCACAGACCCAAGAAGCAGCTCACCAAAATTTCATTTCTGTATTTACTTCTTCATCAGCAGCCTAAAGGGCAAGCTTCCACTTTCAAATGCCAAGGATGCACTCCCACTGATATCAAAGAGATCTCTGCAATTGCATCTAAAGCCATGATCTGGCCCCTCACATTTTAGTCTGAATAAGCTCTTTCAGCAAAGTCTAGGCAGACAGTTCTAGCAATATGACAGCCACATGAGAATCACAGGGAGGTGCAGGAACTGCAGTAACAAAGTAGGAAACAGACTGTTCAGTCAGGAATTGTGAAGCAGACTCTAAACTGATGTAAGTATAATTGTATTACCATTATACCAATGTACAGAAAAAAAGGCTAGAGCCCCATGTCTTTCTCTCTTGCAGGAGATGTGTTACAAGACCACAAAGTCCCTTAAGGGCACAACTAGGAGGGAGCAGGCAAAAAAGCCACCAAGGAAGTAAAATCTGAGACCACTCCATAAATTAAGAATTTAAGACATTTAGAAGCTAAATTTTCAAATTGATAAAACAGCGTATTTTAGTACTCAAAAGCATTATTTTAATCCTTAATCCAACTTTAACAAACATTCCATCCATGAATTAAAAAAACAGGTTATAGTCTTTGTTCATTATGGATTTCTGTTCCGTTTCAGTTTCATTCTTCTTCAAAGTTAGAGAAAAAAAATCAAAGTTCTTTGATTTTTTTTTAAACTCCTCTACCTGTAACCTCCATTTCCTACCCTCTGTTCATATTTAAATAAATTCACCAGTTTTTCTTCTATATAATTACATAATCCTTTATTTCTTTCACATTATCTCTGGTGATAAAACTGAAACTTACATTTTTTAACTAAAAATTTAACAGGCCTCTTCTAGAGTTACTTTCCTTATTCTGACTTCAGAATGGGTTACTGCATCATGTATATCTACAGTCCTAAATGGGAGTTGCTGTACGCAAACCTAGAATAGAAAATATACCATACAGCAGACATCAGCTGCACTTCTTGAAAGAGTCCAACCTGCTTTTTGGAAGGCATAACCATTTCTGTAAGAAAACTGAAAGACTCAAAAATAGACATGATCAGTTACAAGAAGTGTGAAGCAGTCACTTTGGAATTAACTTACATAAAATAACTTATTTGACTAATGAATTCCACAGAAGAAAAACTTTTCTGTACCTTCTCTGGGTTAATCACATATTAAAAGCACCGTAACGCCTTCATCAGATATGACTAAGGGACAAAGAACATACCTATATCAAACAGTTTCAAGATTATTTTTTTACATTCTTGAGCTCTAGCCATGATGTCATATTAACATTACACATCAGCTAAAGATATTACAAGTTCATTCACTTCACATTCACATGAAACAGTAAACTATCCTCGTTCCAACAGCAGAGGTGCTTATCTGTGGGAGGGTAGGTGACACATGTAGCAGAAGTTGGCTCCCTGACACAAACTTAAAAATGTCTTAAAACTTCTGGCATAAGCAATGCTTTCGGCATATCTAATTTCAAAGTAAATTACTAATAAATACATTATTCAGGAACATCCAAACATTAATATAGTCTAAAAAAGTATTAATACCTAGTAAGTCAGGTTACAAATAAAATTTACATAATTTCAACTTGCCAAAAGAGATTTATCATGGCAAGGCTTTGCCTAGTTTTCTATCTGTACCCCTTCAAAACCCGTCAATGACAGATCATCTGTTTTGCCACTCTGTACATTCCCCTGGGTTCCTCCACTCCTACCTTATGCTCTGGGATCACTGCCAACAAAACAGGATGGGTTACACCTGCCTGAAACAAGTCACCCGTCCCAACCTACTGCAGAAAGTCAGAAGATGTCATCTCGGATCTGCCTTTAAGGCATCTCAGGAGCATGCAGGTTCAAAAGGAAAGGCTTAAGCCACTCGAAAGACCCTTCTGCTCGGAAGTCATTAATGCACCACTGCCACACTTACAAACACAACTTTCCTAGGAATGCTTTCAAGCTTCTGCACAGACCACTCTTTTCCAGCTCCTTTTATTTGCACGAAGACATCTTACTGCTTCATGTGGTGCGAAGAGACGTAACAGGAAGAGCAGGAAGTTACTAAAACTGCACAGTAACTCTACGGTTTCGATTTACCAAGAAGCACCTCCTAGAATTCCAAAGGAACACTAAGCTTTTTAGTTACGCCTTTTA
>NW_010558229.1:36085-65869 GCF_000687285.1 Phaethon lepturus | reverse complement strand
CAGAGTCCCGGCAGGCAGAGACGGGTGGGAGGCAGTTGGTGCCTGTGGGAGCTGGCGTGGGCCCTGATGGAGCAGCACAAGGCCGCTGTAGAGCAGGCCTGATGAAGTGCTCCACTGCCATTTCTGGGTTTGAAGTACATTTGAAGTTCATTTGAAGAGGGACAGCTGTGGGTGTCTCTGTGCTCCGGTACATAAGAGAACTGTAGAACAGAATAAAATAGTTCAGTTGGAAGGGACTATTGATCATCCTGTCCAACTGCAACATCTTGTAGTAACAAGACAGGCCAGGGTTAAACCCCAGTGCAATGATACGATCATACGAAGAAGTTACTTCGGTATCTGTAACTTACCCGCCAGCATTGTGCTGAACTGAGCAGTGGGAAACTCGGGTGCGAACAGGTTTATTCAGAATGGAAAGATAGGGAAATTATTCAAAAGGCCACAGGTAGGGGAGACCCTACCTGAAGATAGGACATTTTGGTACAAACGCATCACTGCGGTTCATCCGGTACGAACAGTCAAACCTCGTTCCTTTGTGATCTGTCAGGAGTACTTTGATTATGCTTTCCTATGACTAGTCCCATTCGCTGCTCTCTGAGGAGGCTTAGCACTGGTTTCTGCAAATGACATGATGATGTGATAAGGCAAAGGTACCTCTGAAGCTCAGACAGTAAAATGCAATCAATTTGCAACCTACTAACTAACCATAGATTAACGTAATGAAATGAATGACATAGCACCTACCCTCCATTCACAGTGCAGTCAACCCCAGTCGTGACAAATCACAAAAAAAAATCGGTATGGTATTTTATCATCGTGAAGAGGCAGCTTTCAGTTTCAGGCTTCTGAGAAATTTTGTGAGAAAAGTACAATAATATTTGAACTTAGAAACAAAGAAGCATAAATTATCCCTTACAAGTTAATCATCTTTTGAAGCAAATATATTTTATTTATTCCGCTGGAGCTGCAATAAACAAAAAACTACCCTTCTTCTTAAGGTGGACAAGCC
This sequence comes from Phaethon lepturus, assembly GCF_000687285.1. Taxonomy (NCBI): domain Eukaryota; kingdom Metazoa; phylum Chordata; class Aves; order Phaethontiformes; family Phaethontidae; genus Phaethon; species Phaethon lepturus. The sequence continues at coordinate 64,860 of NW_010558229.1, read as the reverse complement.
GATGGGTCAGGTTTAGCAACAATAGCTGGGTTTTGAGCAAAGATCTGTACAGCTTTGGTGCCTTGGCTTTGCTATTGTAAACTGTCTGCTTAGCTTCATTTCAAAACACTGGGGTTTGAAATCAATCATAGTTTTCTTTTGGTTGATACTTGTTTGCTCTACTTCTCAGCTTTTAATACTTCACGGCACTAACTCAGAAGTCTGTGCCAAGAACTGCATCACATTGATATGAACAAAACTCTTGCAAATTCAAGCTGGCCCTCAAAATCCATTAGTGCCCTAGGAAATTCAGGAGTTGGAACCATCGCAATAGAAAGGTATAGATTTGGTTTACATATGTTGACATGAGGATCTCAGTTGCACCCGTTATGAGAGTAACCGCACTTGGTGATGAGTGAGTGGGTTCTCCAAGGGGGAATGGAAAAATCAGAAATGGACCCTGTGTGGGAGCAATACGCTAAGGTGCTGACAGCTTAATGAATAACTTGACTGTTATGACAGTAGGACACCTTGCAGTTCCAAGAGCAAATATTTGAAATCATATGCAATGCAGGAAATGTATATATGTATGTAGAGAATACATGGCTTACTCGTATCACTAACAGATGGTCTATGTTTTCACTTCAGAGGTTTTCTTCTGCGCAATCATGAGTTACTGGGGGTGAGAGTGAATCCATAGCTTGCAACTGATGACATAAAATGGAACAGTGTATTAAAGTCCCTTTTTTATGGTGGCCATATGGCTCAGAGGTTTTGGTAACAGCTAATTAAGATATTTGCCTGTAGGCCCCCCCTGTAAACCTACCTCTTCTACTACTGCTCCAATATCTCTAGCCAGCCCATATGGTAAAGAAAGGTGGTGATTAGAGGCTGGTTTTCTAAGGATATGGCTACGTGTACTAAAAAAGAAAAAGACTCTGGTCTTCTATATTGTCATTTACATTCTCCTAAAGCTTCGGTGGACTATTGGAGACAAAACCTACCTTTTGTCTAAGTGTTTTGCCTAAAGCAAGGGGTGCACATTAGAGGCAAATTTCTGAGGATCTGGAAATACCAGTTTCTGCTGTGTATCAATTTTGGGGACCCGAAGACTCTCTCTTACAGATTACTCATCTTGAGCCTTTCTTACACCATCATTCCCAATACAAGTAAAACCAGGCAGCTGTCTTCTATAGATGTTCTGTACAGTTGATCCCATCAAGATTTTTTTTTTTATTCTTCCTTGAGAATGGATGGGAATTCTTGAAAACCATGGGGTTTGTGATTTTCCTAGATTATTCATGGGTCATTATTAACTTTGCATACTGCTCAGATTTTGAACACCATTTTTTCCTTAAAAGTAACTCTTAGTGTGTGAAGAAGCTGTTGTGATATTTTCATTAAGAAATTAATGATCTCTTTGGCATCCTGTTCAAGAAAATTATATTTCTTTTTATTTTAGCAGTTTGTACTGTGTATTAGGAATATGATATTTTCTCCAGTTTCCAGTAAATAGGTCTTTATGAGTACTTTGTTAATGTTATCTACACACACACCCCCAACCAATCCAAAGACTTTGGAAGCTGAAGACAGCTGATTATTTAAAGCAGTGGAAAGAATAGGCTGATTGACAACAGAAAAGTAAAATAATGGAACTCCTATAGAAGTCAAGGTGCTCCTATAGGACTAGTGGGAAGAAAAGATAGTTGCTGCTTGCAGACATAATACTGAAGGAATTTAGTACAGATGCAATTGAAATGAGTAATTTTGGGGAATACATTTTCATTATTAAGTGACATTCAGGAAAAATTTATACTGACTACTAATAAAGAGAATTAGTGTTGAGATTTCCATAAAGCAAGCAGATCTTTCCGTGTTCACTACTGTTTTAGCTTTAATTTTCTGATTGTTACACACATCTCACAGTTCATCTTCTGGGAGTCAGGTTTCCAATCCCATGTACAGGATTTGGTAGGACTCAGTCCTTGGGGAAAGAACAGTCCAACACAAGCATTTCATGTGAGCCTGGCAAGGTAATTGTCTCCTGCAGCTGTCAGGACTAATCATTCAATGGAAACCAGGCCCCAGCATTTGTGGTAGCCTGAGGGCAAGCAAAATATCAATTGGGCTACAAATCAAGAGTGCAGCATCCTCTTGCACCATGAATCAGTTAAATGAGACAAGCAATTCAAGTGCTAAGTCAACATGGTCTGTATAAACAGGAGTTTGGAAACTGTATTTCAGTGATTTGCTTCACCTTCTTTTTAAAAGGCAGCTAAAAGAGAGAGAGAGAACATGAATAAACTGCCTGGGTTGGACAAACTGATTTGGATAAAATAACCACAGTCCTGACACCTTCACAGAAATTCCGGCTTGATCTACAAATTATTTTGGTTGGAGAAAATTATCAATTAAAAAAACCTCCACACTTCATTGTTCATTTTTATATATAGTATAATATAGTAGATGCCACTTGAAATCTATTCTTACTCATCAGCAAGCAAACACTGGGCATCCTTGTACACTTGTGATTTGCAGATTGATTCGAAGACTGAAGAAACTGGAATCAGCTTTGCAAAGAAGAGCCTTCTAAGTAGGAAAATCCTTATGACAATAAGCTGACAAATGAAATTTGGCAATTTTGCCTGAATTTTTCCCTTCATCCCAAATTCATATTTAACGATGTGAATCCAAACAAGAAGAAAGTTGCAACATAAATCCCGGGAATTACTAATAGCAGAATGGTGATGACTATATGATTGTTACTTTGCACAAAGGCAGAAGTGAAGAATTCCCAACAAGTTCAATGGACTTTCAGTCATAAAAAGACTGAAAGACAAGGCAGAATGGGCAATACCAAAATCAGCTGTAGCAATCTCCTCTCTGAGTACAAATGTCTCCTAAGGCGTGGTTACACATGCCCTCTTCCACATGCTTTGCAGATCATCCTTGAAGCAGTGACATGATAGGAGGAAAGCATAGGACATGCCACGTTTACTGCCACTTTAGAGGAAGCCCTTTCAGTCCAGCATAACCAGGCATGGCTGAGTAGAATTTCAGCTCTGAACATAGAATTGGAGGAAAAAGACGCAAATTAAAAAAAAAAAAAAAAAAAGTACAAAAAAAAGCAGGCCAAAAATGACGTCAAGTGGCTTTCTTTTTAGAGTAGGACAACACTGAGCTGAGGATGAAGTATAATGGTGGGCTGATCAGGGGTAGCTCCTGCCTGAGTCTCCTCCCACAGTCTCCATCTGAACCAAATCATTCACGTCTACCGTCTGTCTGGCATCATTGATTTTCTTTCAAGGTAAATATTTTCCTTTACTAACAGGTCCAGTAATGGGAACCCAGCCCATTTGTGCCATCTTAAGTAGGTGATATCCATGTGTTTCTATTATATACATTTGTAACACACATCAGTACTCAAAACGCATTCTCCTCTCACTTACACTGCTTCTGCACTGATGTAACTCCAATACCTCTGCTAATCCTTTTTTACACTGAGGGGAGAATAAGAGTCCTAGTGTTTCTAAATACGACGCTACCAACATATTACAGACCCTTGACTGTAAGTGCTAGCTGTATAGAGCATAGCCTTGGACACCAGTTTTGACTCATCAAATGCAGATTTAAATAATCATAACATCCATATCTGCATCCATATTTGCAGCAAAGAAAGAAGAGAGTTCAAAATGATGGAATAAATAAATAGGGTTTGGGAGAGTGAGAAGATTGTACTTACTCAAAATGGAGAACAGGCTCAAAGTCGAGCATTAGTCCAAAATCGTAATAAAGGAACATTTCTGTTTTCAACAAGAATAAAAGAAAATAAAAATATGTTGACATAGAAATGCATAAAGATACTGACTAATATCACTTTGGAATTGAATCAATCTTTAACAGTATAGGGAAGCTTCACACCTGACATTTTGTTGTCCAGGTGCCTAGAGCTGTCTAAAACAAAAAAGCTTTTAATAGGTACTTTTATGAAGAGAAAAAAAGTCATGCTTTTCAATAGAATTAAAAAAAAATCAATTTCTTAGTTCTCTAATTTTTTTCCTTTAATTTCTCTGGCTTTTACAGGGAGACAGTCAATTTTACCAGAATTTGTATCTGAAATGCCTATATTCCACTTCCAAAAGCAAGGATTTTGTGTGGAAGAGAGCACTGTGCTAATGTTTCCTTTGAGGCATGCTTGCACTCACTTCCACTGTGAAATATATGGCTCCTTGAAAAAAAAAGCAAACCAGGAAGTCAGTCTGTGTGCTTTGCATCATCCACACGAGCAGAAATCCTATATGAAGGTCATCTGTCAGGTCTTGAAAATGCAAAACTGATGCAAGTATATCAGTTGCTGCTGTCACAGAATGGGATGGAAGAAGATGTCAAGCAAACATCTTTATCAGAAAGGAGGGGAACTATGAGGTTATTGCTTGCAACTTGCTCAAAGTTCTGGGAAAGGGGTAAGGCTCATTAGAGCCGGATATCTGTGCCGACTTTCCTCTCCCTCTGACTGCCACTTGATTCTAGACGTGAAGAACAGACAAAAACTTATCATTGCCAGTGTCTTTAAAGATGCCCACACATGTTCCCTGCAGACCAAAGAGAGGGAAAAAAAAGTCCATTTTGTCTGGACAGGTATCAGTTTTAAGCTTGTCTTATCTTCACACACCCACCAACCTCCCCATGTGGGAGCAGGACTATCGCTGTACAGTGTGCAGGGTGAACTCCAGCTCTCCCTTCTGAGAACTGATAAGAAGGGATGCATGAATTGCCCTTTTCAGCCAAGCTCACGGTGTGCAGCCAATCTTTATCTCCAGTCTTAAGGAAGGAAAAGCAGAAACCAGCTAAAAGCCTTTCTTTCCTCTATGCTCTGATATTCTTTAAGTCACATTGGGAGATTAATATTGCAACCCGTCCCTCCTCCTCCTCCCCCTACCCCAAAAAATCCCTGTTGCGACTAAGCAGGCTGATAAACTTCAAAATAAAAACAGATGTGGCAGGAAGAATGATTTATGGACTCCCCACACACTTGAGTTTCTACATAACGCCAGGGTTTGGGGCTTTTCTATTTTATTGTCCACCTAGTATTATTCAACCCAGTTCTACTTCCAAATGTGGACAGGAAGGGAGGTGGGAGCAATACTCAGCCCTAGAAACAGCAACATTAGAAGAATGAAGCACTACTGCAAAGTGATGGAAACTGCCAGAGATACAAACTGATGGCTACAGCTCACAGAGGCAAAAGAAGAGGGGAAAAAAAGTTATTACAGAAGGAGAAAGAGGAGAAAGGAAGAAACAACTTTCCTCTCTTTTCCTAGTGGAAAGTCAATAAAAGAAAAACGTGCGATAAATAAACTATTGGTCAATAAGCAGAAAGTGAATGGAAGTGGGATAAGTGGAAATGAGGGTGATTGATTTTGTAGTGGGAAAAAAAAAATGGAGATGTGAAAGGAAGACAAGCAGCGCTCAATACCATTTGAAGAACAGTGAATGCCTCCAAAATGCATTCCAGGATCTTCCAGTTATTCCCAATCAGAAGTGAAGGAGGCAGATGAAGACATATATAAATGCACATATTTTGAGAAGCTTGGAGCACAAACTCTGGTAGCAGGGAAATGTGGTTCAGTAGCATAGATTCATCTTTACATCATGTGTTATTATGATGAGTGACTGGCACTCTTGGGAATGCCTGTAGTTTTGAAGTTTAGCTTCAGATGCCTTAAATGGGAACTGATAATACTGATTATGGATATTTGATCATCAAAATCTCCACTGAATAACTAGGTCAGCAAATGAGGACATGCAAATTGTTTGCCGTACTGCTGCACTGCTGCACTTAAGGCCCTGTGGGAATAGAGAGGAATCTGTTTAATTTACTTTTAAATTTTTTTTTTTTTTTTAAATTTCAGTTCATAGTAAGCATCTCTAAAGACACTTGCAAACATCCCTATCATTGTGTAGGTAGATCACCAACAAACTATATGTACAAAAATAGACTTTGCTGGACAACATCCAGGAGAGGAGGTGCTTGAACTTGAGGCAGTTGGTTGGCGTTAGTCGCCGGTATCTGTGGGCTGGTTCTGATCACATGCTATCTAGATTTCTTTGCCGGCTTTCTACCATTTCATGCCTGTTTTCACTCAAGTGTTTATTTCTATAAACAGACCTAACCTTAGAAAACAATATAATGACATCCTTCCTGGGGGAGGAGGGGGAGAGCAAGTTTCCTCAAATTACTCAGGAGGGTTTCCGCTGGCTTTTTATTTTCAATAATCCAAGAGGTAAATGGCCGCTTTTGAACTCTGCCCTCTGCCCTTTTTATTTTGCAACTTGGGCAAAGATCAAGCCCAGAGTCAAAAGTGTCAGCAAAAATGGCTGTGATATGCGTGTGCTTTCCTTTATGAAAGTCCTTGTGATTATGTTTACAGAATTCATTATAAACTCAGGGTCCAGATTAAAAGCAAATGTCTAAGTGTCCTGTGGGGAATTGCAGGGCTGGGGATGCAGCTTCTAAGAGATGTGTCGGATCAATAGCAGGTTATGAGCATTACCAGGGAAAAGGGAGCCGAATTTTGCTAAAGGTGAAATGTGGACATGGGGGTCACCGAGAGGACTAGTGCTAAAGGCCAGGAAGAAACAAACAGTCAAAGAGTCGGAAAGACAAAGTACTTCACCACATCAGAAACAAGACAAAACAGTACAGAACGTATCTGTTCGAAGCAGGTACGCAGTTCTAGCAATATCCGATCATGGCAGAATCCCCGATGAAGGAAAAAATCTACCCAGACATAAAATCGAAACAGTCCAAGACAGAGTTTACCAGACCATGTTGAAAACAGCACTCTATCAAAACCTGGACTGCTAGGTTCCTTCTGAACGTGTGAAAGAAGCATTTAATAGCACGAGCTGCAGAGAAAGGCAGGATACGTGAGGGCAAGCCAACTATATGCCTATTTATTCACTATTCATACTGCTCCGTCCACAACCAGCATATGAATGTTGGCATCCTGTCTTCTGTTACTTACTGCATCAAGGCCTCTGTGCCACAGCCCCAAGGGATAATAAAGCCCTTGGCTAAAATAGATGGTCTAACGGTGACATGTCCTTTTAGATTATCGAATGGCATTTTTCATTTTGAAGAAGGATCTGGGAACACCGGAGAGGCAAATAGACTAAATAGGTCACTTTTCTTCTGAAAGAGTTTCACAGTAATTGTTGCTGACAGGACTCCTCTATAGCAGTGAGGTCTCAGGAAGAACTGGTAACCATCTTAGAGGTGATTAATGTGAGGTGTTATCCCTGACCCCTGTCATGGAGATACCCTCTCTGCATCCAGCATCAGTGATAGGGAAGCAGTGGATATTAATTGATCTGGGATAGGATTGGGAGGAAGTGGATGAAAAGTAAATTGTTTTAAGTTCGTTCCTGAAATGGCTCTAGATAACTTGTTCGCTTTTTTGGTTGTAACTATTTTGAGGCTGTCAGTGCAACTCTTCAGAGAGTCATTCATGACAGGGCCCGGAGAAGCAAATGTTTTTTAAACTTTTACTCCGGTTAGCAGGAATTGTCGGTGGTGAAGGTGGGGCTATCCGCATGCTTGAAGTCCTCCAGAACAAAACTGCTTTGATACCCTTGCCTTCTCTGCACACAGGCAAATGTGAGTGTGACGCAGGGAACCTCCTGAAAAATCTCTTAGAATTGCCTTCATTACTAATATGTCTAAGAGAAAACAAAAATAACGTTGCACTACAGTGTGTTCACATTCTTCTACACACTGATTTGTGGGCACTATTCAGTGGAGTGGAACTGAAGTACCATCTTGCAACAGATGATCTGGATTAAGTTGTGCTAAAGGTCTCTTCCCAGTTTATACAATTTAGAAACTGTAGCATAGCCTACACAGCTTTAAACGTATTTGATTTCATTTAAGTAAAACGGGCAACTGTATAGCCCCAAGAGTCTCTTTAATGGCTCACTCATCCATCAGGTTAGTGTGCAATGGGCTGCTTGTCCTTTGTGTATTGTTTGTACTCTTACAGCACAGCATCCCTCCAGATCTCTCGAGAGCTGCTTTGAAATGGCCAACATTTACCAAGAATATATTCAGATTTCACTTTATCCTGGCTGTCAAACTTTGTGTATTTTTCCAATGTCAAACAGATTTTAAGATGGAGGAAGGAGATAATGAGATGATAAAAAGACTTGACCAATTTAAAGGTGGCTTTTAAAATATTATATACAGAACAGGAAAATTTACTTTTTCCCCAAAATTTCAGCTGAGTGGTAATGGAACATACATAGACTGGGCCAGAAGCAGACTTTCATAAAGAAAATGTATGTGTGCATGTGGACATGCATGCACACAATCAAGCATGTGGTGCTGGATATTTTTTTTTTTCTCCAAGGCATATTTTTAACTTTCTTTTCTATCAGCTTGTAAAACATGATTTTTATTCTTCCTTTAATGGCCTGGGCTAATTACTCAGAATGACCTTTGACCTTCAAGTGCCTTCATTTATGGTAGCGCATTCCTTTCAACAGAAACATATTGGCTTGGTTTTACAGGGTGCTGATGTCTGGCCTGGCAGCCCAAACCTCAACAGTCCTGCCACCATCTACACTAAAACCTGGTTTCAGGAGTCAATAGTATCGTCCTTTCATAGGCCAAGTTTCTCGTAAACACTGCAAAAGTTTCACCTGAGCAGAAACACCAAGATTTGCTTTTGATACGAAGATTCTGCCACTGGCGTTTATCTCAGGCAAAATTGCAGAAATCGGTATACATTTGGAAAAATGTGAAGGCATGTGCAAATACTTCAGCTAAATCAGGGAACGAAGCAAAGTTTAACTGTACCGGTAGAAAGCTCCATCTGGTTTAATGCACCTAACTTCTCAGGAGAGCGGAGCACTGCAGCAATGTACGGAGATAGCTCTGTTAGTGCTGCTACATAACAAAGCTCTAGCAGCTCCTGGTGAGGTAGCACTACAGTATTTCCACTAACTAACATACCACACGGAAGACTTTCTTAGTGCTCATCTTCCAAGAGCAGAATTCTACTCCTCAGAATTTAAGAGTAAAATACATGCAGCAAAAAAACCCAGGCATATCACAAGGTTAATTCCAAAAGTGTTGCTAGAATTCAGCAAGAATACTCTGTTGAAAAGATCCCAAAAGAGTTCTACTAAATACATGGAAGTTACAGACAATAAAGGATCCAAGATCCTGGCATATCTGTTACCGACAGCAGCAGGATCACTTGCGAGCAAGGAATTAGGGTGGTCTCATGGTTGGGGCAATTGGCTGGGTTTTAAAAAGATACGCCTTCCATATTAACCTCTGCATGATCTTTGACAAATTGCTTAAAATTTGGAACTGGAAGTTGCTCAACCTTCTGGCCTAAGTTCAGAAAATCATGAAAGCCCCATATTAACATAAAATTTAAGAGCAACCCCAAACCTGTTCAGAAGGATACTTAAGCACATGGCTGAATTCTTGAATAGGAAGGGCAAGCTGAAATGGATTTCCTGTCCCAGCTTTTTATATGTAAAAACACACACCTTGTGATGAGGAGCAGTAACATTAAATATATTAAAGCTACTCAAATGCTATTGAAATGATAGGAATACCTAGTTAGTAGAATATATGTGGATATTGTGCAGTGCAAAAAAGAGAAATAGTTCTTTTAAGTAAAATCATTGTTTGCCTAAAACAGGAAAGCAAACCAGAAAAAATTCTGTACAGGGAGATGCACTCTATTGAGCTAGATTGCTAGAGAAAGAAGAGGACGAGTCGTGCAGAAAATGAATGTCTTCGTAGGTGTTTTGCAGTAGTTACATAGTTTTCATGATAAGCCTTTAAGCTTTTGGGTTATTTTTCTTGGGTCTTTTAGATTCTTTTTTCATCCTTGGCCTCCTCTGCACTAATACAGAATCGCAGAGAAAGACCATTTACTTGCTCTGTTGTCAACGCATCTGGACATCTTGTCAAAACAATATAATTTTACTTTGTAACTTTTTGACACTGGTATTTATTGCACCTGTCTTTAGTCGTGATTTATGACTTGTCTGGTGAGTATTACTCTACAGCTCCAAGTTTACAATACCAGATAAGTGAAGCATTTGAAGTCCCGAATGGGCTACAGATTTATAGATGCATATTTCTCTCCCCTCCTCCAAAGAGGGAAATTAAGATGAGCATTTTCTCCCATTTTTCTGAGTGGTAGAAATCAAGACGATCAAAAGTTCCTTCAAAAGGAAAAAAAAAAAAGAGAATAATGCTATCTGCCGCTGTCTCTATTAGGAGGAATAGAGTCAAATGATCTTTGTTAGGGGAGTGCTTTGCAGTCAGAGTAGGGGTTTGTTTTAATTAGTTCATAGCTGGCTATCTGTACAGCATTTTACCAGCCAGAACTCTGTCAGTGATGGGGACATTAGCATCGTGCAAGTTGTAGCATTCGGAAGTATCCATCAGTTTGACATTCTGAATTATTAGGTTTGTAACATACTTTCTAGGATAGTACTAGCTCCTACTTAAAACATTAAGGCCAAATATGCAAAATCTAAGCTTTACCTACCTGAGTAACCTCACTGAACAAAATGAGTTTATTCATGCACAGACTGTTAACTGTGTCTATGAAAAGCTGTTGTAGGATGCAAGTCTAAATATTTGATAAAAGCAACAATCTTACATTGTTAAAAAAACAGTTTTTCTTTTCTTATTTCATTTTAGAGAAACTAAATTTGTGGCCTAAATCAACTTGACAGTATCCCTTAAATATATAGTATGCTTGAAAGGTATTTATTATTCTACTGCTGTTAAAGCGGGTCTTTCAAATTTGCCAGACTTTAAAACAAATCCGGGCTTCCTTCCTAGTCAAGGTTCTTTTCAAATCTGATCCGGTATTGCAGATGTAACACAAGACTGTTGACACAGTTTGGTTGTTGTAATGTAAGTATCCTTCCCGTGTATCTCTCATCTAAGCCAAAGTAACATGTGAATGTGTGAATGTCAGATAAAATTGTTTTGTAAACATACGGCCGCTTTCATTTGTCAAAATTTCATTGAATTATAAAGGTACTTGACAGGGTTCACCAATATAATCCCCTAGGGATCTGTGTATCAGCGAGATTCCCCGTACTGATCCTTTGATAGAAATTGGGTGGAAATCAGGGACTCTAAGCTCTGGGGAGCTCTAGAAGGAAAACCTGAGATTTCTTTTCCAAGTATTTTTCAGCATTCAAGTAAAAAAACAAAACAAAACACCTCTTTATGAAGGATACATGGTAAACAACTGTAAGAGGAGGCAAAGAAAACCCTTGCTGACCAAGCTGTTGTCTGAAATACAGCTGATGACTTCTCGTAACAAAACAACACGGGACCTGGTATCTGGAGGCAGCACAGATTGCCTCTCTTGCCCCAAACTTTGCACATTCTCGAATGCTTTGATGGACTGCCAATGAAAATATTGGGCAGGCATCAACTGTGCTGTTGCCACGGAGATCTAGTAAGCCGGGGCAGTGGGAGCACAGATTTCCATCAACAGGACTTTAACAAAAGCCTTGATTCAGTGGCAAGCTCTTAGGTTAGATGCTTCTGGGCTTTAGCAGGGTACGCAGAAAATGGCAAATTTACTACTGAGCTTGCTAAGCAGTTGCAAATAGTGATTCCTTCAGGGAAGAAAGTACAGCCCTACTTTTCTTTCCGATTCAAGATTGACCTTTTTAATTCTTTTTTGCCCTTTAAAATGAGAAATAACAAGGCTGGCTCTGTAGCAGTCAAATGTAATTCATTGCCATTTGGCAATATCTATATTATAGATTTTGGGGTCACAGAATCATGCCGTCAGTTTTGATACACATTCTCATCTCGCAGAAGTTATTACTTGCTGCTTTGAAAAGGCAGCAGAAATACCTCACATTGTTTTGACAGTCTCAGAGGACCTAAAATCTGTCTGTACATAAAACTGATTAACATTATATTTGTCACCGTAATGTATTTTTATCATTAGAGAACCTGTTGGCAATTTATGCTTGAAAGTGCTGAAATAAAGATCTTGACAGAGTAGAGAGCAGACCAAAACAGCAAAGTAAAATATTTCCAAAATCTTTGTTTTAACTGTTGTACACAGAATTGAGCATGGATTCATATTTAAATTCTGAGATTAATATATTCAAAGCATTATTAAACTCATTGAATGCACTTTCAGACTTTTTCTGTAATAAACAACAAGCTTGTGGGACAATTTATTGTATATAAGCTGATGTGAATGTGTACTTGCAAGTCAGAAGTAGCTGCTTCTAGGTTTAAAAACAGAACTTAGGAATTTTGTGACTGAACTTTCCTTAAAAGTCATGTGCATAGGACTGTTGCATTTAGAAAGAAAAACTAACATTTATTATCTTATGAAGCCCTAAAGGCAGAATGAAAATAGTGTTAAAATAAGAAACTTGATTATTTACAGATTTCCATCTAACCAGAAATATATTTTCAGGCACTTAGAGCAATTAAATTATACATCTTGATAAATAAGCACTAATTAAGTGAAATTTTATACAAACTTTAAGTGAAACTCAGGTCTTTTAAAGACCATCTTAGGAGAATTTGTGAAACACCAACCACTAATGATTTCTTATGTTCTAAATTTTAAAGTGGTAGTGTTCTCTCCTGAAGTCACAAAGATTGGTTTTCAGGTTCAGTGACAGCAAAGATGCAACAAAAATACTCAACCTCTATTCACTGTGATTTGAGTGACCAGTTAGGTGGTAGGAGACACATCTCTGACATTCATGAAGGCAGAACAGACGAAATAATCATTTCAAACATGCCAGGGTGGTAATAACACCTAACATTTGAAAAGGACAGTGAGCCTCATGCTTAAGTCTTTAGTACAGTCTCCAGCAGAGATCAGACTGTGACCTACTATATGAACAGTTATTCCAGAGTTCTACACCCTATGGAAGTCCTTAATCCTCCCTTGAAGCAACTGGCAATGGATGCTGTCAGTCAAAAACTCCTGGTGGATAAGCTTTGGCTCCAGTTTACCATGTTCTTTTATATTATCACTGAGATGGGGAAAGAATTTCAACCCAGAATGCTTATTGCATTTAAATTACATGGAATTTTGCTGTTATCCTCAGTGTGACTGGACTTGATCCAGTGTATAAGGCCTGATGGAACTTTCACTGGAATCAAACCACAGCATCCAGGACGCTGTCTGGAATTGGCAGTTACTTCTGTATGAATCTGACTTGTCTGAAACACACCTAACCAGGCTGGCCAGTTAAAAATGGCTATTTTAAGGACTTGGGAGATCAGGATGAAATCTGTAAAAGAGAACATCAGACAAGTTGAAGACACCTTGGTCTCCCTCTGGTTTGTTGATGAGCTGGCTCTAAACAAATTATGGTTCCATTAACACCATCCTACAGGCAGCATAAATTCTGTAAGCACCCAGTCCTTCCATTTCTTCTATAGATAATGAGCACAAGTGAATTCTTTTCATAGAATTTGGGAGAAAAAAAAAATCACATTGCTACTCATGCTTAACCAACTCAACCAGTGAGTTGCCAAGCCTGTGACATCATCACTGGCAGCATACAAGCTTCAGATTAGAAGTAGCCTGATGACATCACCCTTCCAGTTTCTATCTAACAGATGGTTTCTGTATATTGTGTAATTTTAGATCATTATTCATGGTTTTGGTCAGTATAATTCAGGAAGTGAAAAAACTGCCAAGAAAAATTGACCTGGAACTAGTTCAAAGAGACTAAATTATTTTATTGATTAGACTCCTTAGCCTTCATTTTCCAGCAGAGCCATCATGAATCATCGATACACAATAATATCTGAGTAAGTTTTGTGTGAGCTGAATTAAGTGCTCCAAAACAAGGTAAGCTTTGAAGGATTAGGCCTTCAAGCTGTTTGAAAACAAGATATCTAAGAAGATTTGCTGGGCAGCTCTGAAAGGGGGCCAGAAGCTATTTACTGAGGCAAGTGGTTTGTTTGAACTGGATTTTTATTTATTTTCATATTATACTTGTTGACTTCATATCCGCCTTCAGCTCAGCTCAAAGACTCGGGGAAAAGCATGTTTTCACCAACATGAACATGGGCCAGAAAGGAAGGACCTTCTGAGAGGCCTCACCAGGCACAGCCCCAGCATTGAGATAAAGCACTACAAGCCTGCAGGACAGAAAAAAACCCCAGCGGGAAGAGGGTAAGAAAAGCTAGGGAATCTTTTTATTAGGAAGGTTTACAAGAGTGCAGCCATGCAGAAACCTTCATGTAAGGAATATGCAGAGGGCAGTGATGAGTGAAACTCTGCATCATTTGTCTAATATAAATACATCTGTCAGATGCATGTATGGCACTGAGCATGCAGGTTTACCATTGGAGCATGCCGTGGTAGGAAGATTCCTTTCTGACTGATCCACACCAGAGTGCAGGATCTCCACCCCGAAATCAGCAGTCTTTGCTCAAGTCAGAAATAGGCAGGGGAAAAAAGAGCACACTTGTGTCAAGGTGCTCCAACAACACTAACTTTGAGGTAACTTCTGCCTCTGAGACAAGTCATGAGAATGGGTATAGGGATAACGGAACAGTTTCCCTGTAGTGGTTCCCTAAACACATGTTTAGTAAATGACTCAAACCCATATTATCAGTGTTAAACAGTATTTAAGGAGGACATGAGGATTTTAGGTGGGAAGAGAGATCAAGTCCAGATTGCAATGAGTACCTGAAAGCAGCTCAGCCCCTTTCTAGTCATTAGTAAGAGCGCAACAAAGACATGAGCAAGTATCTCCCAGCCTTACAGAAGGAATATGTGAAGAAAATACAAAAATCTTGGCAGCAGTTTCCTATTATTAGTGTGGTGTTCCCCAGTTAATTGGGCCTGTGGAAGTGCATTGTGCAGGAGTACTCCAGCATTTACAGAAACTGATTGGACTTGAAAATGGTCCAGCAGCACCAGCAGCCTCCAGATGCACCCCATGGACTGTACTAACCTCCCATCCCACATGCAGTGCCTTGGCACAGGAGAAGGAGGCAGTTTTGAGACCTCTTTCAGAACAACAGTAAAATAAGAGACTTTGAGGGTAGCCTGGTCTTCCCCAATTACTTTGTGGGCTGACTTGACTTGGTTCTCTGGCATAACATGTACAACAAAAGTATCCTGGTGGCTGTGGAGATGCCAGCTGGGTCTTGTAAAGGGAGCAAAAGAAACAATCCAAGTTCAGTTTTTGGACCTTGCTCCCCATCATAAATTATACCTGAATATTGCCCCTTTATCAGTTCTGAGTCCCTTTGAAAACAGAAGAAAAGAGTACAATAAATGCCAAGTTCGTCATTTAGTTCCCTAGTATTTTCCTTTCCATAGAACAGAATGGACCATTGCACTGCAGACAAGGCACCTTAACTGGCCTGTTTTCAAATTGAAACATTTCAGATCCTTCCTATCAGTAAAGCTCCTCTGGAAACTGGATGTATTCTTGCCTTAGATTTTTATGAACACCAACAAAACACCTTACCCTGGCCAAGTATCTATTACCTTTACAGTAACTACTGCTTTCACATGTTGTCGCCAGTGAGATCATTCTGTCACTTACTCTCCAGAAGAAGAATCTTCAGTTTTATGAGAATTTAACCTAAGAGTACTATATAGAAAAACAATGAAATCTGAGCTAACAACTTTCAGTCCTCTGCTGCACATCAGAAGAAAGTACAACAGCTTCTCTACAGGCATTTTCCCTCTCTTTTCCTGTTATGTTTAACTAAAAGAGCATTAAGATTTAATTATGTAAAATACTTTTAGCCCAGGCTCAGCAGACATGCAGCTTTAACACAATCACTATTCTCAAATATTTCTGTACAGAAAACCTACTTGTGAAAGATGCACAAGTATAGCTAAGTGTGGTAAGTTCCACGTATTACTGTACATGTTAACTTCACCATGATCCTTAGAATAAAGTTCTAGGGATTACTAGATGCTATTTTACTAAATGTCCTCTTACCAAAATATCCTCATTTGCCAAATCTAAATATTTGGGGAAGACATCGTAGTTTAATTGAAATCTTTATGGAGAAAAAAAATTTTGACCTTGTCCTTCCAGTCACTCAGAAATAAAATATGGCATTTAAAACCTGTCTCTTTCCGTCCCAAAACATATGGTTTGACACCATTCTGTTTTGTGAGAATATTTTACAAGTTTGGGTTTTGTTCTAATGTAAAATTAAAACAAATTTGAAAGCCTTGAGGTTGGCTGCAAAGTAGGAAGTGTTGTTCAGATGCCAAATTTAACACCTAGTTTTTGTTACTTGAGTTTCAGGTGCTGAGGTTGCAAAAGCTAGGGGAAAATCATTTTTAGAGGATTTTTAAAATTTGAGCCTCTCTTGTGCTTAATGCAGACACCCTGTATTTGGTACACTGCAGATGGTTTGTCGCTGTTAATACAGCTGTATATGCAACCTGGTGTCATCTGTACAGTCTGGTTTTGGTTTGAGATGTGTCTATGCTGTGTAATGGGATAAGTGGAAGGGTTGTGCGCGGAGCATTTTCAGGTGGATTGAAAGGTTCTGCAATACGTACACAGAGAACATTATAATTGACTGCAAGAGTTTCTTCCTCCAAAGCAAATACTTACTTTAGCATTCTTATTTATTCCTTCATTTCATTGTTAACCAACAACGAAGACTACTTGCAAGACAGTTTTATGGTAGTAACAATACATTTTATCAGTCTTTCCAAATTGATAACAACCTGTTCCTAAACCTTCTTTAGCAGTTATTATCAGCCATAATAAACTTTTGTGTGCTCTCATTTCCAACTAATAGCACCCAAAATCTGAATGAAAAGCCAATCTGTTTTATTTTCCATTTTAGAAAGTCAGAACATCCAAGGAAGCCCAGTCAAAGCTCAGTTGTGTCAACACTGATAAAATGATTCAAAATGACCTGTCTTAAGCCGAGGGAAGGTTAAACTATAAAATCTAACTTACTCTTCCGATTTTTTTTTCCTTCGGATGACTTTATTATCCAGATTTTCATGAAGACTAGTCATAATAGCCATAAATATATTCTGAGAAGATACTTCCTTTATATACTTATAGCCGAGAGGAGAAATACTGTAACAATTTGTCTCTAAAATTTTTATTTCTATTAAGAGTTAGTATTTGTTACTGAGAAGCATTTTTAGCCTTGTGGTTATTTGGGGATTTTGTTTGCCAACTGTTCCCAAATAAGAAAAAATCCTTTTTTCCTTCCTGATTTAAATAACCAAAAGGAAAATCGGTGTGGTGATCAAGATGTAATTCTGTTTTCTTTCAAAGCTTGTGCATTAAGTACTTTGCGCAAGTACTTCCAAACTGGATAGCATCCCTTTCTGAACATCCCACTTCAGGAAGGGGAAAAAAACCACTGACATTTTCTTTATCAGTTGTGTGAGGATCAACTCAGGATTTTTGCGGTATTTAACACACCACATGGAGGAGACAGCATGGATTTGGAGGAGGATGTCTACAGATAAGACATTTCCCTTGACTATGTTTGCCAAACCACGTAACATGCTGATGACTATTTGCTATATCCTATTTCAATATGTTTTGTCTTCATTTTCATGCTCTTAAAGGAGAACATCATGCTTGAAAAAATGGAGGGTATTTGTATGTCCACATATTTGCTATTACCTAAGTAATCTAGTGAAATATTGTCCAGGTGGAATGGGGGAGATGATGCTTCCATAGTTCTCAAACAGTGAGCCTTGAGGACTCGAACAGACATGTATTAGTTATAGCCAGAAGGGAGCAGTTTGTCTCTAAATCCCTTAGAGTAAGTTGGGTTTTCTTGCCAGTCTGCAATTGATTGAGTCATCACAGGTCAGTGATGACTGTGGATAAATATTTCCTTTGAAGACATCAGGCTTTAAAAAACAGTACAATACATTCCCACACATTGGGCTGAGTGAAATTAGCAGTACTTCAGCAGTCACAGCTGGTGTGAAATGAGTATTTGTGGGGCTTAAACTGACAGCACCATTTGGAGACATATGCAAAGTGCATCAGACTCATGTTTTCAACTGTTCGTCTCCTGAGGCATGGGAAATAACTGTGGTTTGTTTTTTTTTTTCCCCTGGGCTTTCCCTGTCCCCATCTATCCTTTCTCAAGGATAGTCAGAATCCACGCAAACAGTACCTCAATGAAAAGTGAAAGTTTCAAGATTCAGCTTCATCTGTTGTTCAGAAGGTCACCAACCTTCTAACTGGACTAAAACAAGTATACAGGGAAGAAACGATGGTATTCAAACCTCCCCACAGATCTTCAGCTTCAGCAATATCATGATGCCTAATGAAAGTACTTGGCTATATCCTGTCAACTCAACACGTAGAGTATCTTCTGCAGCATTCCCTGTGAAAGCCTACTGATTCACTAGGAGTATTAGAATGACCAGAGAAATGTAGAATCTATTAATGTTGGTTGAGGGAATATGCTCCTATGAAGGGAGTTGTCATTTGTAGTTGGGGAGGCAGAAGGTTTGGAAGATGATTCCTTCTTTAATTTCTCCAAATTAACCTCAAAATTTAATATCAAGGCTAGTAATAGAGTAAAAAAATGAAATGTTGTTTTAGTAGACCTATTTATTTTGCTTGTTAATGGATTAAAATAGTTCCCAGCTGTGCAAAGTTCTCATTATGTTCATTACTTATAATGCACCTCACAATGAGATGATTAATTCAGCACACTTGCAGGCCCTTCGTTGAATGCTGTTGATTAAGCAATTATGTTAATCCACTTGTGTTTGTTTTCTCACTGCTCTGATGATGGTTGGGACCAATTTCTTTGCTGAATTATTCCATGTACATGCTAGAAGTTTTGCTAACATTTGCAAAGGCCAAATCTACCATTCACAAACAACACGAAGGTGAAAATTGCAGATTATTTGTCTCTAGTGTATTTTTGATTGCTAAGAAAAGTGCTGGACTTTATTTTGGTTCCTCCTGTTTTGGGCCAGCTCCTGAAGAGGAGTAACAGATTTGCTATGTCTGCTTTAACACTGAAGTGGTAATTTCCAGTCAAGTAGAGATGAATCTTTTAATTTCATTTGTGTGTTGTATTGATTGTATTCAGTAGTTGATTTGATCTTTTATTTCCATGAGACTGGTAACAAAATGGTTTTTAGAAATGTTGCACAGCTGGCTATGCAAGTAACCCAAATATTATGCCATTCAGTCAGAAACCTGATGTTTGCAGGACTATGACATCCTCTCAAAGTGAACAGTGCCATGAAAAGTAGAGAATTATTCCCCTTGCTTGTTTTAGATTTAGTCTCTAATTTGATATAAAGCAGCAGATAATTAGAAAAGGGAAGGATATTCTCCTCCTTTTAGATGAAAGTATTTTTGTCAGTAACAAAAATGGAAAGGGAAATACTGTGGTAGGAGAAATATGTAATAAATTTTAACAGCCTTTGCTTAGCTTAGTTGGATGGAGCAGTGATTCTTTAAGTATATTTGTCAGTTACCTATAAAGACATGTGATGGAAATATTTTCAAGAAGCCAGAAACATCCTGCCCCATTCACTATACTCAACTCTCTGGGTGTCCAAGGAACCACCAGCGATCATTTGTAATGGTTGTCGTTTACCGTTCCGCCAGCTTAGCTGGCCACGATGGCCAGCTTCAGTGGAAAGGAAAGGAAAAGCGGATACCTCAATAGACTAAACAGTAACCCCGCAGCAGTGCCCAGCTTTAGGTTGGCCAAATCACTGGCGGATCTCATGAATAATAGACACATGAAAAATGCTAACAGACTTCCCACCCATCAGAGGAGCCAAAACCAAAATGCAAAACATTAACACAAGCCAAGCCTGCACAAAACCAGCTATCCCAAAAGACCAACTTTTGAGTTCCCTGTTGGGGGGGTGGGGGGGATAAAGCAGCAGTTTATAGATGCAAAGCAGCAAGATTTAGTGATAACCTCCCCCAAGGCTTTCTTTTTTTGCCATTGTTTTCCTTAGCTTTTGTGTTTAAGTGTATATTCATAACAGCTCCACCAATAGTTTCTGAATATAGACCATCAATGACCACTGCTTTTATTTTGGGAGGTCCATTTCCGTAGCAACAGCTCATAAAAGATACTAAATAAAGCTTAGATCTTTGCAGCTCAGGTTGATATATTATATATTGGTCACTGCAGTGTGCTGACGGCTTTCCTGCAATGTGGCCTGTGTCTTTTTTTATTATGTACATACTTGGTGAGTGTTGGGGAGATTGATCCCATTCTGGTATCCAGATTTTAAAACAGATGTGAGGGGAAAAAACTGCAGAGGGTGCAGGAAAGAAGTGCAAAAAAATCCAGAGACCTTGAGAAACAGCCTTTTAGAGAGATCTGTTTAGGTTTGTCAAGGAGGACTGAGAAGCAGCATGACAACGTTGTAAAAATACCTTCACAAAAGGAAAGCACCAGTTGCTGAGTAAGTGTTAAATCTAGAAGGGAAAGATTAGTGTGATTAGCAAAGGGAACTACTGAGGAAGCAATAAGTTCTCAAGGTTGTCTTGTCTTCAGGTCAAGAGCAGATACCTTTCTAGTAGTGATGTTCTACCTAAATAGAGATTATTGGTCTTGGTAGGAGGCTACAGGGTGAAATTTAATCTTCTTGATGTCAAACTACACAACCATTCTAGATTTAAATTATATTCATTTATCAAGAAAGTGTCACTGAAATTGGGCAGTTTAATTAAAAGCTATCCTTCTTTCCATATAAATTCATTGAGAGGAAGCATTTCTTTTTTTCCCTGTTGGGAATTAAAAAAAATCAAATAGAGCCTGAAGGACAGTTGGCAGCCATAATAAAATCTTTAACATTACTGTTTTCTTCCAAGTTCCTCCAGAAAGGAGCATTATATGGTCTTTTCTAGTAACATCATGACTTAAAGGCAAATCACAGAACACAATCACTTCTCCAGCATCCAGTACCTTGATTTCTTTCATCTTTCTCCCCCCTCCATGAGAGGAGGATTCTGTAATTGTGATTATGTTGGGGTTTTTTTTTTACAACTGCTTCAAGGAACTGAAGGCACCTAGTACTTTACAAGGCAGTTAAGTACAGTGTGGAATTCGCTCTTAATATTCATCCACATGTTTTATGTATTTCCATATTTCAGTTTAAGCCTGGATTTTAAAGCCAGACTTGTTTTAATTCATTTATGTCTTAAACTCAATACCAGTTTCTATGTTCTCCTATTTTGGGAAACCCAAGTTGAATTGCTTAGCAGAGGAGAAAATGGATCAGAATTCTTTTTTCTCCCTAAAAAACTGTGCTAAAATTGTGTAGCCAGCTGTTACTCCGAGACCAAACTCCCATCAAGTTCAGCAGAAGGAGATTGCCATAACGTAACATTAGAAATCATGAAAACCCCAACAGGCATAAGAAGGTGTTGAAGGCGGGGTCAAGGAGCATGATAGACATGAAAAGGCTTTTTTGCAGCTGGTTCCTTTCTCCTATCAACTGTATAAAGGCAGGCGAGGCAGAGTGGCAGAGAAGCGAAGCTGGATTATGAAAGGGACACGCTTTCCATCCATGTTCAGGAAACCGGTGAGACAAAAGGCGCACAGCAGCAGCCACATGGCAAGGGGGCTTCAGAAAACAGGCTGCTTCCTCTGTTGTTTCCTCAGAAACCCAGGATCCATCGTTTAGTTTGTTTTTCCAAGGAAATAATTAAAGATGTGGATAACAAAATTTAACAAAAGACTGACCCTTCCTTCCCCCCCCTTCCCCTTTTTTCTGCCTGCCCACTTTAAGGGAAATCATTTTCATGCCCCCCTTCCGCTCTCCATGCACAATGACAGCCCCGACACTGGAGCAGAGATTGGTTTACATCCCAGTAGAAGGGAATACTTAAGGAAACCTTTGGCAGTATTATGGATTGAAGTGCAAGGAGATGGTTTTATCAGGAGGCTTCAAGGCTATTATTGTCCAAATAAACACTTGCTTTGCCAGACATGATCTACAGCTGCTGCACAGAGACCCTTGAATTTCATCTGAATTTCAATCTCCCTGTCCTTTTTGCCTTTCCTCCTTCACCGTTTTCAGACGTGAATAGCCTACTGTACTGGATTACTTCATTTTTTCCATCTTAATAGGCTTCACTAGGCTCTGACTCCTGACTTCCTGCCCACGACTCTAGTCCCCACTTCATCTAGATTCAGGAAGTTTTAACACATTTTGGATTTCTGCTTTTTTCCAGTTGCTGGGGGACAGGATGCTCCCCCAGACTTTGCTATCGTGATGCAGCATTTCGCTGCTGACCAGAACAGTGCTATTTCAGCACAGCAGAAACCCATGCCTGCACACATGTCCTCACATGCGTATTACAGACAGACAAATTGGTTGAATAAAGTAAGAAGCAGGTGAGCCAAACTTTCGAAAAAAGTTGTTAAATCCTTATCACTTTCCACTTTCCTATAACTATGCTGTTCTCTACTTTCAGACAGACCCACAAGTGACAAAGTACAAGATGTTTCTGCAGCATTGCTACAGCATCAATTAAAAAAATCAGATGAAACAATTTCACTAAAAGACCATTTCCGAGCACTTTCAAGGGCAGAACTGCAGAAGAACAGCAGGAATGAGTGTTTCTAGCTAGATTTAAGGGTTTTTTTTTCTAGGCAGAATATTTCAGAAAGAAATCATAGCAACAAATCAGCCAGTAATATAAAGCTCTTCATGTAATACCATGAGAAATTATCTTCTGTTTACACTTTTTTTTTCTTCTCCTATTGCCTCCCCTCACACTCTTGGTTTAGAAGCTGAACTTTGTCCCTAAACTCAATAGCTTTTTTTACTCTGAGTACTAATCTGAGTGGTTCTGTTCTCCCACCAAAAGGGTTCAGACCTGTAGCCTTGCTAGAGAACTATAAATAAAGGAATCACTAGGTTCAAGATATTCCCTGCTTCAGTTTAGAGAACAGACAACACATCCATTTCCGCCCAGCACAGAATCTCTCAGTAAAACCTTGTCCCTGATTTTTACGCACACCTCCAAAGACAGGATATTTTATGTACTGGTTACTGCAGGTGACATTTTGGAGAGCAACTGCATGGTTTACAGCAAACAAGCCAAGCTTGAAAGGAGAATTGGATTTTTCTGGTACTTTGGTTTGTTCATGTGCAGCTGAAGAATTAATACACTGGGTTTTCTGGTCTTTGCATTTCCAGCCATTATCCTTCTTTCTGGGTTTTATGAAGGCAAATTTTCTATCCCCACTACATGTCTGGCCCAGCAGTGGTTTCTGTAGCTCCCCCCTTAGGATGCAGATAGGGGTTTTACGTGGGGACAGTACACAGAGGCATCCTCAGATGGCCAGCTCTTGGGTTACAGTACGGCTCACTGCTGCAGGAGGCAGCCAGGACCGAGCTCTCTGAGTGTGCAGATTTTGTTTGTTTTTTATACCTGAAAAGCAAGACTTCATAAGTTTTGCCTTTCAAGCCTTAATCTTTAAGTTCCTCACTTTCCACCACCTACTCAAAAACTGAATGCAACATTTCTAAACCACTTCAACTTGATATACCCCATTTAGCTTGCTAAATCTAAAGAAGCCTTTCACAGTTCTCCTGGTGATGGGCATCAGCACTAAATGTAGCATGTGGGAGCCCCTTGCTTTGAATTTCCTTGGGGCATAGACAAGCCATGTTGTTCCTACACCTTGATGAAATGATGAGACAAGAAGGAACCTTGTCTAACTTAGCCAACTTTGGGTCTGGGCTTCAAAAGCTGCTGTCAGCCAGGAAGGGGTAGATGTTTAGACCATTAAAATTTTCTCCTTGATTGGTCTGGAAAAATAGAGAGCCTTCCTTTCATGCTAGCAAATGCAATATACATATGCAAAATAAATACAAGTTTAGTTTCTTTCTACACTGCACTATACTGCAAATAAACAGACTTGTCCTTCATAGACACACCAGCAGGATTCCTCCAAATGTAGCACGACTTACAGAACTGTAGAACAGTTGTTACAGTGCTTGATTATGTCGTCAGCACATCTCTATCTGTTTTCCCATGAAATTGAAGTAATTACTGGCTTAACGCACGCCTGTAATTGAACCATGATCCTACTGATATGATAATAAAACTGTCAGGATTTTTTATTTGTGTGTCTGATTCCATTTGAAATATATATATACCTGAGATTCAACTATGTGCATGACTTTTATATCACCTTGTAAGAGGTCAATCTTCAGTTTTTCTATTGCAAATAATAATTTAGAGCACTACAAGCAAAGATAAATGCATCTAATCAACTTCCAGCCAGAAATGATTGGGTTTTGTTTGGCTTTTTTTTTGCAGGTCCCTCTGTTAGAGGGTTATAAGTCAATTGTTGTTGCTTGTTTTTTGGCAAGTACCCACAGAAGGATTCTCTGATGATATTCATTAATTCCACAAACTATTGGTTTCCAATAAAATAAGGGAAGATCCTGAAAAGGTTTTCATTCCTATTATGGTTTTTCAGTCTCTCTGAAATGATCTCAGTATAGGGCTGAAGCAGGGTACATTTTTTCTCTTTTGAGCATTGTTTAGGTAGATATTCGCATCGCTATGTCTTTTGTTGTATCGTCTTGATTCTGTCTCACTCGGTTTTGGGACCACTACCATCTTGAAAACATCAGACTTGACCTGAAACCAACAGTAAGCTACATCTGATAACAAGTCTCCATGTACCTGTGTGGTCTGGTGTCAGAGAAGGAGCTTGGAAATGGGAAATCAGATGAAATTACATGATTCTTATCTTTTTCCCCTATAGAGGGCATGAGCTGCTGATTTAGAAGTTGCTTGAGGAGAAAGGAAACTGAAAAAAAGATTTTTCACTAAGTTTTCAGGACTTGTAGCAGATATTAGCAAGGGGCCCTACCATACTTATTAGCTATGCAAGGCTATTGTTTATTTTTACACAGGAACTAAAGGAGAAAGTATCTATGCTTATTTTTCTTTACTTAGCTAAAGAAATTGTATAGCTTTTTGAAAGGGTTAAATAATTTCCTCCTTTCCTGCACTCCTAAGGCTTTTCTTGCGTGTGGGTGTGCGTGTGCGTGAGGTTCCCCACTAACCACAGCTCTGTTTTCCAAAAGGAAATTAAAATGAAATACATCAGGCATGCTGGTACTTCACACTTCAGAGACTTATAAAGCAATATCGCCTGTTTAAATTGATTGTCACTTTAACTGCCCACAGCTACTCTTCAGGAAGGGAGCTTAAAGTTTTACTGTTCTTAATGGGACAATATCTCTCTTCCAATGACTTAATTTAGGTTGTGCTGAAACTCCTATTAAAAGCAGGACCATTAATATTTCATTTATAAAGCCTATGATGTCAGGGGTAGCACCAGAAAGTTACCTGCCAATCTATAGGAAAAGCATCTTCTTCCCCTGGGGATGCACTAGCATCCCACCGTAGGATGGGAAGAAGTGCATGAAGAATTGTTTGAAGCTGCTGTACTCCTCGGTGCTGAGTCCCTTTGTCCTTCATGGTCTGCAACTTTTCTTGCCATTTTGTTGTTTATGCTTGTACAATTCCTACTTTCATGATAACAAGCTACAAGTAATGAAAGAGCTGGTAATTCAAGTATCATAAGTATTACAAATTAAAATGTTTGTTGGCCAGAGAGCAGGGAATTAAGACATGCTCATTTCCACAGTGCTCATACCTGGATCTCTTCCTCCTCCTGAAACGTAGGAGAACAATGGGCAGGGAAATATGAACACATATAACAAAGCAGCAGTGGTAGCTTTAACAGATAAATAGCTGCAGTCTTACAGATGTACCATAAATTTGAATGTGTATGAACATTGTGTGGCACATCTTCAGCCAGTGTAAGCTTTTGTATTTCCCTGGTTGCCAACTCTAAGGAGTTATGACATCATACAGCATGAGGGACTGTGTTTCAGGAGCTTATCTTTAAAATCAAGGGACTCTCTTGGGTAAAAGGGGAAGTCTTATTATGAACTTAGCAAATTAAAACTATTTGTTTCTCCACCGCTAGAGAAAAAAGGAAACGGCAACAAAACAAAAAGCACGTTTGACGATCAGGTTCCACAGAGCACAGGGCTCCGGCACTGAAATGCCAGGCAGCCAACCTGGTGAACTGCGGACTGCAGCAATGGTAACAGGAGCCTTTACCAGGCTGGGGAAGCAAGGCTCCCGACTCCCGACCAAGTGCCTCAGGAATACTACTCATTAAAGATCCCATCTTATTCATAGCAAAGTAAGGGAAAAACAAAATTAAAAAAAAAAAAATCTGTGAATAAATTTTAAAACGTTCATAAAATGCACTCAGCAGTCAGATGCGGGGCGGGAGGCAGCACCAGGACGAGCGCTGGAGCGCAGCTCCTGTGAGCAGCGGAGGAGGAGATGCAGAGCAACAATGAGCACATTGTCCTGCCGCAGGCGAGGGACGGGATGCTCCTCACACAGGACCGCGTAGCCTCCTACCATTAGAGTGAAATATTACTATTTTGAAATTTCTTCTTGAATGTTAGGTACTTTAGGGACTGCTGAAGCCCTAAGGACTGTACGTTAGACCTGGCAGTTAAGCGTTTTATGATTATGGAAGGATATTTTCCAATTTTGAAGTTGTCAGCATTCATTCCTCTTTGTGGGTTTGATGCACACATCGTCTTAAGAATTTATTTGACTGACAAATGCTTTCCAACCCAAACTGAGCCATGCACATAGATCTCACTGACTATGAGACTGCGAGTTACTTGCAATGCAGGATAAGAATTGCATATTAAAATGAAATGAGTAAAGTACCTTCTAAATAAACTTGAAGCAAACGTTCACTGTATTTTAACACAGAATATTTGGTTCCTTGAAACCTGTTTCTGCTGGTAGTAAGTCTAACTTCTAGGCCTAAACTTGTGTTCATTACAGTATCAAATGTAAAGCAATTAGAAAGTGCCCCTTTTCATAGTAATAACTACATTTTCTTATTATTAGATACGGCTATTAGTCATCATCAGGTTGCATTTCCTGAGTGTCAATATATCAAACCACATCCGAATAAGAATATTGAAAACAGATATTTTCAAATTTTAGAAGCAAGGGCTTTAAGTGATAATTTGTGGGTTGGATGAGGGGTAATATATTGACAGAGAAAGGCTGCAGTATTGCAAGCTTTATTATCCTAAAGTCTCATTTCAAAATTTGGGAACACAGTTCTAGTTTATGACTACAGGGCAGAGGGTAGCTAGTTATAAAACAGCATTAATATAAATCATAGTTATTACAGAAATCGAAAGCAGGTCATGTTTAAGGTATTTCTAAGCCTCTAGCTTTAGAGAAATAGGAAATGACATACACACACACACACACACACACACACACACAATGTATGTGTGTAGGATCTCCATGTAGGAGATCCCAGAAGAAAAACACAGTGTCCACTTGAGCGTCAAGGAAGAACGCTGGATACACCTTGATATACTGCAAAAGTTAAATATGTGTGGCAAAGCCATTTGAAAGGAAGCTGAGGCTTTTGTGCTACTTATTTCCCTGGTCGTTCCCCAGTTCTCTTCCTGGATAATGCACTAAGAAATCAAACTCCACGAAGCTGTTACCAGCACAGCGCTGGAGTACGATAGTGTTTATGACACTTTGCCCTTGCCAGGGACTCCTGCAGTAAAAATCTCAGCACTCTCTATATGGCTGCCAGCAAAATGAGAAGATTGACCAGACAAACCTCTTAGAATAATGGGATAAGTGGAAAGGATTTATCCAAACAGGAAACATTAATTTCCCATTTGTGTGGCTGCTCTTGTCCATCACTCCCACACTCCAAAGCGTATTTACCTGCAGTTCTGAAGCTTCCACCTCTCCTCTGCTCAATTTCTGCTTCAGTGTCATTACTGGGCAGATGCTGCTGTCTCCTTTCCCACCACTTGCCTTGGGAAGGAGCTCTAATGTACCTTCTGGCAGAAGTGCGCTGTGCTGGAGCAGGGAAGATGGGATCCAGTATGCTTTTTGGGGAATACATCATAAAAATCAGAACTAGACTTCAGTACTTCAACACGTGCAATATTGTGTATCTGGAGTTGGCAGCATATTTATGTGATTGTGAACAGACATATTATACATTATGCTTGTAAGTGTGTATATATATGGTTATGTATGTGAGCATACTTCCTTTTCTCCCTGCCGAAATCGGCAAAAATAATATCAGTATTTTCTTTTACCTGAAAGAAAACTTCTAGTTCTCATGGCAGAAAAGGAAATGTTGAAGTTTGAAAGCGTGACATGAAAACTCCAACCTAGAAGGTGAATCAGAACTGTCCTAGGGCTTATTATTTAAATCAAACAGGCTGCCAAACACATTCTGAGGGCAAGCTCATGAGTGAGGGGATTCACCCTCCTGACTTTGGAACATTTTCATAGTCAAATATTGGATTTAAATTTGAAACTTATGGTAGTCCCCAGTTTCATGGCCCTTTAAGTTTTAGTTCTAGCAAGGTGCTGTAATCAGTATGCTTCACTCAGAGTCTGGTCTGAAAGACTGAGCCAACAGTGCTGCAGAGACAATGTTCTTGAATTCACAAGATACCGTGTCTTTGGACTGCAGGGAAATAGCAAATAGTGAAGGGCTGAGAGGTATCAGAGAAAAAAGGGATGATTGGCCATAGGGCATCTGCCTTTGTTGTAAACTGTCCTCTGTCCTCCCCTTCAAGAAAGAGAAGAAAAGTAGAATACATCAGAAGCATTAAAATGCTACTCTCCATTCTACGTTATTGCAGAAAAGTAATTAAAATCCTAGC
>NW_010558229.1:0-36054 GCF_000687285.1 Phaethon lepturus | reverse complement strand
CTTTCCCCTGGGATCAAATTTTTACTGGAAACGAAAAGGAAAGGTGGTTGAACTGTGGAAACATTTACCAGCTGCAGGTATAATACTGTGTCTGTTGTCAGAGTGAACATTTCATTGGTTTATTTCTGGAGGATTATTTAGAGGGTTGTGGTCTTACGTCCAGGTCTCAAGAAAAAAAAAATATAGCCTATGAGGTGTGCCTTCTTTCTACAGAATAGTGATTTGTTATGTGTTTGTCTGAGTCAAATATAGCAGCCAGTCATTCTGCACAGTCCGATATTTTATCCTGCTAACTTTTAAAAAAGAAAAAAAACAAAAGAAATTCTTGTTTGGGTAGATGAAAAAGTCAGCAGAAAAGCCACAGTTCCTCGGTTTGTTTCCAGTTCAGGTGCTTAGTGTTGTAAAATTCAATAATCAGTCGATGTGATCAGCCGCTTTCAGCCATATTTCAATGCTCTCTGTTGACCATTTTCTTGCCAGTGATGATTCCTGCTCCAGTGAGGTGCCAAGCTTCTGGAAGTGACCCGTGTTACTTCTTGGGTTCCGTCACTTGAACATGGGAGAAGTTGTACGGGGGCAGCTGACGGCTCCGTTTAGTGTCTGGCAGTGATCAACACCAGATGCCATGGGAAGAATGTAAAAGCAGCACAAGCGTATGGTGAAAGCTCGCCGGCACGGTCGTTATCTGCAGCTCTGAGGTGGTTTCTGTGTGTGTAACTGGTCTGTGCTTCTGAGGTGACCTGGTGGGCACCACAGAGAGGAATTAAAATCTTTATGGGAGAAGAACCCACCCTAATTTCGTGGGTGGGAGGAGAGAAATGCAGATGACACAGCTAATGTTTACGTGTGCGAACAGAAGGTCCTGTGTCACACCGCTGGTGCCGCGGCTCCTGCTTGAGGCTGACAGCGGTGGGCATCCTGCAGATTTCCTGGGGCAGGATGAAAGAAATAATAGAAATGTTATACTGCACGAGTAATTGAACAAGTTTGGAGGATGAAGCAACTTAACAAGTCATGTAAATGGTGCTTGCTTGTTTTTAGCAAAATTTGGGGTATTTCCTTAGATACCTTTTTTCATTCTTGAACACAGATTCAGTTTTCCATAGCTACGAGTAGTTGCTGCTGCTGCAGGAGGCCTCAGTTGTGATTACAAACTTCACTGGGAAATACCAGCTTAATAGCAGTATCTCTGAATGACATCCAGCAGAGATATTTATTTTTCCTCAACGAGATTTATTTGGCTCCCATCCAGGGCTCAGCCTTTTCCCCGTACTCCTTGAATTTTCCTGGAGTTGCCCACTTTTCTTGACTGCCTGCATTCACAGCTCTGGCTCGAGCAGCCCGCAGCCAAATACATCTCCCTGCACAAAGCGGCCTGCCATTCATTTCATAGCATTTTGCTTAAGGAACTAGGTGCTGTATCATTTCATACCCTCACCATGCAACGTAGGCTGGCATACTGAGGTTTCTTCTTAGATAAACTTTCTGCTATCATTCTTTACATCCTTGTTACAGCCTGTAATGGGATAAAGACACATATAGAAAAATAATGCTGACTTTGGGCATGAGACTGTTTACTTAAGCTAGCCGAGTTACATATTTTGGTTTAATAATTACAACCCTTGTCCCTTGCAACAATTTCGTGAACCTTACTATTTTCTCCCACTGAAGCCCAAAAAAGTATTTACACAGCTCAGCGCTCCTCAGGCCAAACACTGATGTGATACTCTAATAATGGGAAATAGTGCAAAGATCATTGATTTTTTTTTTTTTCCCCCAAGGAATTTTGAATCAAGACTATACAGAAAAGACAGTGAGACATTGTCTGGAGGTTGGAAGGAGCAAGGGAAGGAGAGAGGTGTTTCTTGTCTTTAAGGTGCAGAAATGTACCTCAGCTCACTTCTGTTAAGTGGAAATGATACTGAGTGGAGCAATAAGTGAATCTAAAATATTTTCTTGGATGCAAGTAGAAGCTAGAAATACATTTGTATCTATATAAAGCTGGAATACCATCAAAAGAGCTTCCGGGCAGAACTGGCACTTACTGTGGAGAGCTGAAAGTGAATGTGTTATTTCCTCTGTTACTTGTCTAGAGAATCGTGTCACACGGCAAGATAAATAGCATTTAGGATAGGAGGAGGCTATGCTGAACCCAGGAGGATCTCCAGCAACAGCTTCTCCGGAAGCAGATAACCTTAGAGCAAACAGATAGACCTCACCAATGTCCCTGAAGCCCTTGGTGTTACTGTTAGCTTTGGTGAAGATATTATTTTCTCATAGCTGAGAAAAAAATTTGGTTCTGTTTGTTGAATTTTGCTGGAATAAGGAGGATAAGAGTTTCATGGCATCTGCAACTTTCCTTCTGGTTCCAGACAGATGTGGCAATGGAAAAGGAGCAGAAGGGGAAAAAAAGTTATCTGAACATGGCCTGTTAGGTGTGATTTCTACACCGAGGGAACTATTTTTATTGTTTTACACTTTCAAGACCAGTTTTCCTTTCCCTACTTAGAGCAGATCAAGAAAGGCCACATTATGGGCCTGGTGTTGATTGTGATGATGGTATTCTGGCTACCTAAGTAAGTTAGAATGAGTAAGCTTTTCTATCTTTATCATTTATGATTGAAAGTTGCACTGGATCTCTTGCTTAATCCAGGGGAAGGTACCGTAAGTAGGAACATACTTTGGTTTGCAGTTTATTTTTCTCTGCTTTCCTTTCCCTAATTCAAACAAACCAACATTTTCTTTGATTGGTGCTACTAAACCGAAGGATGGTATTTCTCTGGAGTCTCCCTGCTAGGCCTGGTGGGTTGGCTGCGGGTTGTTACAAGAAACATAATGAGATGCTAGAAATAGCTGGAGTGATACCAAGTTGTGGGCTACTTATTTCTTAATCAGGCTTGTCAAATAAACAAAGCATCAAGGCTGAAAAGTGAAAATTTAATTATCTGTTCATTACTAAAGCTGCTATTGAATCATGAACTGTGAAAATGGAAAGAAAAAATTGTACAATTTAATTTAAAAATGCGGTGTATTCGTTTTGGAAAAAGAATCTATTCATGTGGCTTGAAGGTAGCAGTGTGTGAATTCAGAGATATCCTGGCTTAATGCTATTCTAAAGTCTAGATTCCGAAACATAATTATGGCCACTTTCCTCTTCACTTCCTAGTAATTTTCCATAGGTTATGTCTTGTTCCGTTTGGGATACGTCTGTGCTGTTGAGGGCAATCTGAAGAAGCCTTTACATACTCGTCACTCTGGAAGTGATGATGGTGCTTAAATGAGAGGATTTAAGCTTTTTGATTACCTGTGCTGATGTTAGTAGTCATGAGTTGCTGGTGGTAAAACTGTTAAAAAAGCAAATGAGTAGAAGTACCCTCCAGAGATAAAACTTTTTTTTTTTCTTTTTAACTTTTACTGAGTCTATAAAGCTGATGAGGTCATTCCTGAATCTCTTAACTAGGGAATAGACATGCATTCACATGCTGCTCTACGTGCTTATCTGAAATAATAATCCATTATAAGCATGGTCACCTGATACCAGGTACAATAAAAATAGTGGTTTACATTAAGTCACTGATATATATTTCTTTATATGGGTCTTTTCTTTAAGTTAGATCATTTATCAATGCAATTTTCAGCTGACAACAATAATAAAACCTCTAGAGAAGACTGCAGAATGAATGCCACGTAGCTTTCAGAGTGCCAAGTCCAGAGTTAAAGCATGGAATTTGCCAATTAAATATTTCAGTGTAATTTTTCCATTGCCTCTCATTAACACTCAGTCACAAGAGGAGGTCTTTTCAACCCACCTTCTGCCCAGTCCGTTAAAGAATTTGTCAGAAGCTCACTTCATAATTGGGCAAGGAGGACAGCAAGAAGTTTGTATCTTTGAATGCTTTTTCTCTGACGCAGTCTTACCGTTACGCCTGACTCCTCCAGACACGGTTGTACTCAACAGTATCGCTGAAAGGTTCTTTACGAGCCGGTTCTCTGATGTTTGCTGGTTGTTGGGTTGGGTGTCCAATTTTGAGTCAAAACTAATCACCTGCTGGCTGTAAAATACAATCTGTATAATTTAGATTGACAGGGCATCAATGGGATGGGTAAAACTCTTCCAGCAGCATCAGTGTCTGTTATTTGCTTGTGCTACAATGCCATAGTGATCAGAAATGCTCGTGTTTTTTAGTCTACTCTACAATAAGGAATGATTGGCGGGGGGGAAGTGCCTCATATTGAGGGGATTTTTCCCTCTTCTGTGGTAAGTATTTACATTTATATCAGTATGTACATGCACACACATATACATAAACATATAAATATATATTGTTTTTGCCCAGCTCTTAAAAATGTTCTGCATCTGGTGCACGAAGCCACATTTACCACTAGCTGGAGAGAAAACATATTAATATGAAATCAAATATTTGGCTTGTTGAATGCAAGATGTAATTACATTCACTTGAACATACTTACACCCGGGAAAGAAACCATACTTATGGGAAAAAAATAATTTTCAAAGGTGTTTTCATGTCTATCCTGGGAGAGAGAAAAAGTGGGGGTGGCTTTGTGCTCTAAATATAATAATCTGCTTCTTTTAAAAAAATATTTTTGATTTTTTTATGCCACAGCTCAAATCCTATAATTATAAAGTAGCATTTGCAAAGAAGCTTTTCACCTAATTAGTACATCTGGGGTTCGTGGAGCAACTTTTTCACTAAGAATTTAAAAAACTTTTTAGAGAAAACATCCAAAAATAGAGGACTAAAGATTTTGGCTGCTGTCTGATCCCTGAGAGACCCCACCTCTTGACTTGTGTGTGTTCATAAGCAATTTTAACCACTTTCCAAATGTGTAAGATGAACCTTGCTAAGGACAGGGTGGTGGTTCTTTCCTGGGAGAGCCGTAACTGTAACGCGCAGGATGCTGCTACAATGCACAGCCTCTGGCATGAGGAGAACTGACCACAGTCAAAAGGTGTGTGGAATAAGTGGAGTCCCGAATAAACGCGGTAAAAAATAGTCATTAATGTTTTTCTGGGAGCCCAGTCTAAAAAACTGCTTAGGCATATGGTTTAGGAAAAGCAGCCTGGTAGTTTGTTTAGTATTGATAGAGTTTCCCACTTTCCAAAAACTAAGCGCACGCTTAATTACTTTGCTGGATTGAAGCCTGAGATAGGTGAGATGAAATATGGCAGTGAAAGCAGATGTTTGCCTTTCTAGGTAAATTATTCGCTCCATATTGCTTTCACTTAGACCTCAATATTTCAGTTTGATTTCTGGCTGTAATAATCTTTGATATCAAACAGAAGCAGGAAGGGTTTTTATTTTCAAACATTGTTGGCCAGATTTTGCCACCTTAAAAGCTACAACTGCATCCCTAGTGTAACTTTGTTCAAAGCAAAGGAGATTTTAGTCAGGTCTAAATTTGTCCCTGAAGATTCAGATAAGTTTCAAACAAGCCTTAGAGATGGTGTAACTCAATCTTTTGCAAAACGAAAGTTCTATTACTTTTTTTTTTGACTGTTTTTCTTCTAGCCTAAATAAATGACTGGACTTCAAGAATTACCCTGTTATTGTTTGCATGTCTGATAAGCCGTGGTGGAAGCTGCAGGGTTCCAATAGAAAAGGAAATAGTGCCTGGAAGTTGTCAGTGATTCCTAACTTCTTTTGTTTGTTTTACAGGCAAAGCCACTTAAAACAAGTCCTAAAATTGGATGAGACTGCCTCTCTGTTTGTACACACCTAATTTAAGTGTTGTTTTCTAAGACTGTATAATATTCAGAAATGGAGCAGGACAAAAGTTAGTGTTAACTTTGCTCGTGGGTGCCACGATTTACAGTTACCAGCTCCTATGCTTGAAGCAATTGTCTGCCTAATTGCAGGAGAGCCAAAGGAGCCTCGCCTCCATGGCTCGGTCTCGCTACGCTGCAGTGTGTATCTTTAGTCAGAGAGCAGCGCTTTCAAGACTTCCTTTGGACACGTCCCCTTCTCCGGTCAGGGCAATTTCTGCAACACAAAGTAAAATTCAGCCTTATAGTAACATCCTGGATCTGTTTCTTTTGGGGTAGTCTGTTTTTTCTTCCCTGCAAGTTAAACGGGATGTTCAAAGCCTTGGAAGAAGGACTAAAATAATCAGCAATTTATCTGACAGCTGAGAGTATGCTTTTGTAGCTGTCACTCAACTTCTGGAAAGCCACAGACTATAAGACTGAGGTAATGTGCAAAATGAGACACATGTGTGCAAAAACACGGTCCCAAAGTGTTTTCAAACTGTCAGCATTGCCAAATACACTCAGTATTCAGTGTTCATAAATAAGCTTCAGTTCCTAACTTATTTTAGGTTTCCTAGCAGCTCGAATAACTCCTGACCATTCAATAAATGACAATCACATAGACTTCTAAAGCCTTTTTATTTAGGGTTCTCAAAAACATTTGATGCATGCTAATTATCTAAATTTACAATCACCACTGAGGGCAAGGGACTATTATCCCCATCCAGGGATGCAGATAATATCTTTATAGCTATTTTTATGGCTCTATCTTTATGACTTCAAGGCCCATGTTTTTTCCAGCATTTCAGGGGTATGAGAGAGATGAAGCCTGGGTAAAGCTGGAAACTGTGACAGCTGGTAGATTTTATTTCTTCTCACTTTTGGTTTGTGGAAGTTATTTTCAGGGATAATACTGAATTTTGGGGCTAAAAGGGAAATGTTCTATTTTTTTGGGTTCAAATCAAAACACTCTGAAGTTTGGTGCCATTGCTGTGAACTTCGCTTATTTTAAAGTTGATTTTGAAGTGAGGTATTTCAATATAGCTGAAACAAAGCTCATCCCACCTTGCCCCCTGCCAGTCATTCAGTTCTCCAAATTAGAAGTTGGCAGGGAAAATTTTGAATTCTTCTTTCCAAATCAGTATAAAAATGAAAAGAAATTCTGAAACTTTCCAGCTTCCCTGGAAGTCAAGTCCAGCCTTAGAGAGGTCCTGCTGTAGACGCTGCAACGTGCGGTACGGTCAGCACTCAGGTCCCCACTGAGATTGCATGCAGCTCTGAAGGAGCTGGAATAGTGAATGTTTAACTCCGCCCTGAGGAATTTCTCTCTGCTGTACCAGTCTGTCCCTTAGGATTGCAAGCTCCAAGTCCCTGGCCATGTCCCCAGGGTGCTCCTGAGCTTGCTGGGTCACTCGGAGGTGGTGCATTGCTGCTGGCCAGCCATCCCACCATGCCCCGATGCGCAACAACCGCAGGAGCTGAAGGCTTCTCTTCATACAAATAAAGCAGCCCAAGTGGGACCTAGAGGAGGAAGGCTTTTAGTCTTGACATGTCATTCACCTGTGAGCTCTTGGTGCTAAAATAAGACTCGGATTTTTTTTTTCTCTATTTGTTTGTTGGGTTTTTTTTCCCTTTGGCAGTTCAAGCACTGAAGGTGGTTCCCTTCTCTTGCCAGTGTTTGCTGAGGTTGGTCCCATCTTGCAATTCCTATTCTTTGTTTTCTTTGCATCCCATTGCTTTTGATATTGAGCCAAGTTCTCCACTAAAGCAACCCGAGTCTATCCCCCAGTCCCACTGACATGGCCCTACTGCATCCCTGTGCACAGCCCAGAGACCCAGCCCTCAGTCTCATAGTCTGCACAGGTTTTATTTTAAAACAGAAACATTGGAAAATACCAAAATCCCATAGAGGACTTGTTTAAAAACCCTGCAAAAATAATTGCAGCTTATTGAAAACACTAAAAAGTGGTTTCAAAAGTGCATATGCATGTTTGGAGATTGGACAGTCTATAATCAAGCAAAAATTCAATGAAGTTTTACCTCAGGCTAATATATTTTGTCAACATTTTTATTTTTTAAACTGTGTCTGTGGCTATTTCCCACTGTCCAAAATACCTCGCATCCTCCTTCATCATGGTGATGGTTACTGAAAGGTACATGGCACAGCACTGCAGCTACTGTCATGGCCAGCGAGGCAGCCTGGCCTTTTAGCCTATTTTTGCTGTGGCAACACATTCCTCCTAATTTGCAGTTGTATTTATTACGTGTTACAGAGAATTTCCAGCTTAAACCCATCGGGCGCAGGAGCAACCCACAGTTTTTGTGTCGGTATTAGGAGAGGGAATCTCCTCACCTGGATTTTAAGGCCACAAAATTTCACACACTTGTGCCTGTAATGAGGCCAACAAGTTGTGTTTAGCTAACATCTATCATCCAAGGCGGGGCTTAAATTAGGTCAGAGACTTCAAGAGAGGGGAAATGTCCACCCATTCCTCAGGCCCTTCCTATAAAAAGTCAATTCTTCTCCCTGCTGAAAATGGATGCCTTATTTTTATCTTCATTTTTGCTTTAGGTACCTGGTTTTATGCTTTTCTTCAGTAGACTGGAAAGCCTCTCTTACTAGTTATTTTGTTCCTTTATGTATGATGGCAGCACAAGTGTGCTTACCTGCATTGGTTTTAATCCAGCTAGTCTGGATAACAATGATAAAAGAAATCTGCTACTAAATTCAACAACCTTAATGCACAGAAGCATCCCACATTGACTTTTATAGCCTACAGTGACAGTTATTGTGATATAATCGAGTCTTGAGCTTCTGTTTGGCAAACTACAGACATTCAACACCTTAAATTTTTCAGTGAGAAGCTTCTCTTTTCCAAGATGCAAATATTCTCATGCATTTCTTTAGCCCTCCTCTAATTTTTCAGCTTTTCATAATGTCTTACATCACATAGCTGCTTTCAGAACATTAAAAATTTTCAATTAATTCATCCTTTGTGGATCTTAGAGATTCATCGTTACAGTAGTCATTACTGTGCCCTTCCCTCAAGTTACGTATTTTGGAAAAAAAAAACCTCTCAAGAAGAAGGTAAAAAACCCTTCCACCAAAATAACTGGTTTTAGCATGATGTTCACCATTTCCAGATTAGAAATTCATGAAGGTTTCATGATTCTCCTTTAATTATACCTTTATTATTTATTAGTTTCCATTTTTCAGCTCAGTGTTTGACCTTTAATCCACACAGAGATGACTAAAATTAAGACAGCTGATGTCTGCAAGTGCTCTCCTTAGATTTTCTGTCTTGATTCATTCACAGATAAAATGACTTTAAACACTTGCTAGTTTCACTCCTTCCCCTCCCAGTTTTGTAAGGCTGCACTCATTCATTTTTAAAAACATTTATTCATACAAGTAAGAGTCTTTCATTACACTATGATCTGGCCTTTTGCACATTTTCTCACTTGGTAATTTTTGCAGTCAAGTAGTAATGTGAAGTATATTATTATGGCAAGATCATTTTATTCTCCAAAGCTCCATCTGTCTTCTTAGGTGCTCCTTCAGATTTTGCTTCTACCCTAAAGATAAAATGATTACTTATTTTATTTCCATGGTCCTGTTCTTTTGTAACAGATCCTTCTTGGATAATTATTTGCCTTCTTCATTGCTGTATTTTTGACTCCCAATTCAGTTACCTCCAGAAGGCTTGCAGTTGTGTGACTCTGCCTGCTCCTCCCCTTGGGTGTGCTGTCTCTTTGCTAGCCACGTCCGCTGAAATCCTTCCAACAATGCCTGACTTTTACATGAAATTTTAGATGGGGATTTTAATTTTTTTTAAAAACATATAACAAGGTTTTTTAATATATATATAGAGCTTTAATTTTTTTATGTGTCTCAACTTGAGATGTGTGCAGACCCATGAAAAATCTCCATACTGTTCAACTTAAGATTCTAGAGCTGATAACACTTGCATGCCAAAATTCTTTGCTTGCTTTTTGCCTTGTACTTATTTACCTTCTCGGACTTTTACTTCCATGCTCACATTAAGATTGCAAAGTATGTCAAGTCCAAAATCACTCCAGAATATAAATGTGAGTCTTTGTCTAACCTTCACATCTGCCAAATACCTCACCCTTCACTCACTTCAAGTAAAAGTACAGAGAAAACTCTAAATACAGCAGATCGCCCCATCTATTTCCCTTAAAAAAGAGCTATTTGGGTGATGCATGCAACCCAAAATGTGCTCTTCTCTGAGAGTAACTTAGCAGAAGAATACAAAACAAAAACCAGCATAGGTGTATTTATTGCCATCATCAGAATGTGCATTAGCACGTGCCCTACCCATGCCACAGTCTCTTTTGCTGCATTTATAATCTGTTATAGATGGAGGTGCTTTTCATTATAAGAAAAGCTTTAACTGGGTCACAAAGTTACATGGACTCCATACAGTCCAGACTTTTGACTGTATAATCTATATGGAATAGTAATTTACTTGCACAAGTCTGTTCATGTTCTGGATACCAGCAAGGTAGAGAGCAGAAGCGAAGGTTTTATGGGCTGAATGAGTCCAATGGGTTTTGCGATATTGGCATAAAATGAAAATTATTTTCCATAGTGAGACACATATGAGATAGACACTGACAGATATGAGAGGACTTTGGGTGATATCCATCAAAGCCATGAGGATGCCATTCATAAATCTCGCTGTAATATCCTCGAGGGCTGTTGGCTGTTGTTTCATTGGCCTGATGCTCTGCAGTTTACCACTGTTGGCATTTATGCTGTGTATGTAATTTTGAGCTGGATAGTCTTGAAACCATTTAACTTGTGGAAGTAAATTGCTTGGAGCACTGTGAAAATATCATTGAGACTGTGTGGTTTTTAAACTCCTTTTCACTGTACTGTGTTACTGAATTATTTCCAGCTGCTTCTAGACACTCCTTGTTGCCTTGCAATAGTAAATCTACATACCCTATGCCATTCAGGTGATGCTTGTATGTTTAGAGACAATAAAAGTCCTCCCAGGGCTCTGCTGTGAAGAATTAGTAGTGATATTGCTTCAAATATTTATCTTTTTGTGTTGGGAAACATATTTACATTTTGTCACACCTGAGGTTTGTTTCGGAAATGCTAAACAATAAAACACAGGTAAAGCCTTTTCCCACTTTATCTCCAACAAAGCATAGGTAACCAGGTGACGCGGATGATACTTCTGTATAACACAGCGAGTTCTGGTAAAACTTCTCATGAAATAAGCAGCTGAATTTAAGGCTGATGCAAATTCCAGAGTTCTCGGAGTCATTAATAGAGAAAACAGGTGATGCTACAGCATCTTTAGGAAGCTGCTGCCCCGAATATTAACTTAGTCCGCTGTGGTTAGCCGTGTTCTGGCTATTGACAAAACTTTTAGGCTGTTGTCACTGGGGCATGACATGTATGGCCCGGTGGAAATAGGAAGTGTTTGGAAAAGAACATGGAAAAACAGTACTGTTACCTTTGCTGACAGAGACCTGGTAACAGCTAAGGAAATCCAACCTTGACTTGGCTTCTATGACCCACAATGTAGCCAGGATTTAGATTCTGCTTCAGAGTATTTTGAGCTTAGAACAGGCTTTGTTGTGATGTATTTTAATGATGACCTAAAAAGAAAGACATGATGAGCTAAAGGTGTGAAATAAGCAGGGTTAACTCCTTTTGCTGGATGAGGTCTCACTCTTTACACCAGTCCAAAACTTCTAAATGTGAAAATGTTTCCAGAAAACTCATGTTGGTAAAAGTCTAATGAGAATTCACCAGGTCTCCTTTACCGTTGCTGTATTACTTCCAGAAATAGATTGTTTTTAACTTTTATGAGAGACTTGTTCTAGCTGAATAAAGATAAAATGCCAATGATAATAGGAAAAGAACTGTTAATTGATTTTAAATACTGGTGGTCTTGAATGGTGCCAAAATTAATGACAATGATAATATATTTATACAGCCCTTTTTTATCCCAGAGCTCCTTACAAAATGGCTTACAAATTAGTTAAAGAGAAGAGCAGCCAAATCTAGGGTAAAATATAGCAGTTGTTTTACAGGACACGGCAATGCTATACAGCATTTCAGGATGGTTTTCCAATTGAAACTGCAGGAGGAATATTGGGAGAATGTATTACCAAAGCTGGAATTTGTCCAGATTCCTAGGATTTACACACTTTTACAATACTTTCTGAGAGATCTTTAAACATCATGAATGCTCAGGATAACCATCTATAGTGCCTGTCTAGTGCTCTTGCTATGTTCCAAACAGAGTGTCAAAAATAGCATGCCCAGGATGACACTTTTAGTAACCAAAGCTAGCAGAATATTAATAGATGGTAAAAATCTCCACTCTCACAAAACCACTAAAAGCATGTTTTCAATTGCAAGTGTTTTAAAGTGGTTTGAGTCCTGATGACTTGTTTGTACAATGGAACTTTTAAAACAGGCCTCCAAGACAGTCTGAACCTATAGGTCATCTCTTCCATTTTCTTAAGAAAAGAAAAGATGCCAGCGTAGTTATTTGCTTCTGGATTTCTCAATATTTCCTTTTGGAACTATTACTCAGGGAAATACAAGCTCCTGCATGTGCAGTGGATGTGGTGCTTGCAGGGGGAAGATGGCAATGGCATGCAGCTGAGCCTCAGCGCCCGTGTTCTTGCTGCCGCTGCTCTGGACACGCGCCACGCAGAGCCTGGCGAGCCTGCCACGTGTTTTGCTGGGACTGAAAACCGCAGATTTCTTATCTCCCCAAGGCTGGAGCTGCGCTGATTTCTCCTGGTATAACGGGTGAGAACATTGCTTCTGCTTTCTCCTGATGATGGACTTAGTTACTATTTGGCGGTGTGGAGTCCGTTGGCACCCGTGGCCTTAAGACACCCTGTGTGGGTTTGCCCCACAGAGCTGATGTGATTTTAACCTCCAAGGGTCGCTTCCTTCTGCTCCTCGCTCTTGCAGTGCTACAGAGCACTGATCCACCAACAGTGCTTTAATTCCAGTCATGCCAGCGCTCAGTGGCTCAAGCTTGCACGTACCGTGGGTTTCTAAATGTGATGTTTTTCCATTAAATTCTTCGCTATGCTGAATTAGCCTTGTTGGATGGGAAAAACTCCCAGTTATCTCCACTTAATAATATGACACTAGTCTACATGCTGGTGAAAGGGTGTGTCATACTACTGAAACAGTTCTTTAACTGATGTAAAAGAGCAGAATTTCTTTGGTTTTTCTGCTCAGACTCCCCAGTTATCAATTTCAACCACACAGTCCCCTCCACTACTGCCCAAGGATTAAAAAAAAAAAAGAAGTGACAGTGAGCGTAAGGCAGACACAGGGGCTTCCAAACAGTCTAATCCTCCTCCTGCAGTGTGGGTAATTACGTGGCACTTCTGTTTATTTTAACAGACTCTTATCTCCCTGAACAACTCTGTTAGTGACCTCACTCTCCCAGAGGGCAGCTGTGACATCATCAAATGGCGATACTGCTTCCTGATAATTTTAACCCCTGTCATAACCAGTTATAAATCCATAGAGAGACTTTGGGTTAGCCTGCAAACTTCTGAGAGACCCTAATTTTCGCTTTGTACAAGAACAGTGCATCTATTTTACCTGACTTGTTAATGCACGTTGGACAAAGCATGGTTAGCCAAATGAAGTCTGTCTATCCCAGCACCCATTAAAAATGTTAAATTCAATGTGCATCAGTAACCAAGAGTATATTGAGGATTTAACGTTCTGAGGATATTTGAGTTTTTCTTTTTTTCTTCTGCGGCAAAATTTGGCAGTATGGGAAGGGTGAAATATGTGGTATCACCTTGATACCGGCCATGCTCAGAGCATGACGTTGACCCAGTATTATTAGTATATTAGAGCCATAGACTTACCACTGTTTAAGAATAGGGGATCATGACTTGGAAATCTTCCAGTTTCTGGATATGCCACTCCCAGCCTTGATAACTTGGCAGCAATTGCAGTGTTGAAGAGATGCATGCAACCCCTGGTAGAACAGCAATCATTTCTAATAGGAATTATATAGCTTTACATTCCTAGGTTGACTGTGAAGAGCTGGTTTGATGGTACTTTGCATAATTCAAATTACAGTCCTGTTAAGCTCATCTTGTACAATGAGCTCATTGGCAGTAACATCTAAACAATACATAAATCACACCCGCTAAACTGGAAAGTCTGAATTTCATTTCAGAAATTCCAGCCATGTATTGTTCTGGCAACCTTTATCTTTCTATCATTCTGAAAGGATCTGCAAAATATAACTAATGGAATTTTTTTCTTATATACAAAATGTCATATAATTTATTTTGAATACAAATAATCAACCTCTGCCACCTACAGAGAGAATTTTGACACGTGGCTATAGCCAGGTAAAGGAGGGTACAGTATTTTTAGATGGTTGAGCTAGTACAGACAAGGGTGTTTTGCCTTTGCTTATGCTCTATACTCTTGTATTAAATGGGCCAGATTCTTATATAATACATTATCATAGAGTTGCTATGAATCCAAGGATAGATTTTTTTTGTTCTGCATGATTCAAATAGTATTTCAAAAAGGTAAAGCTTTTGCACAAAGCTATGCCACAGCAGTGCACACTTAGAAGAAAGACAAATCCCCAGAAAAAAATGGGCCAATATGTCTTCTTATAGAGCTTGTTTTATTCATACGAAAACCATAGACATTTTGCCCTAGCTTTGTTTAACATAAATTGTCCAATTCAACAGGTGGGTAAAATAAATCAGAATCTACATGAATCACAGAAGTCCAAAGTTGAATTGGGATTGGCTACCATTGGCAGCTCTGGTGATCACGCTCTGTTCCCTGCAGTGGCAGAGAAGAAGAACACCTATCCAGGAACACTCTGGAAATCAGACGTCCTATAAGAGTATCAGCTCCTCAGTTCTTACAAACTCATTGGCTAATTCAATAGTTAAGTGTATTGTTGCTCTCACTTTCCGTAAGATTTCGATGTAAACGCAACTCAAGAACAACTTGGTCAGGAATATTGGCTTTTGGTTTGAAACTCTGACCAAGAGTGGATGGTGTTAGTTATTTTTGAGTGTGCAAAAGCAACACAAGCTCATTTCAAAGGCACAGGAATATCAAGTGTTAGTGCAACTTACTCCAGCTGAGAGTCATTATTTCCAGTGGCAGTGGAAAACCATTGAGAGGTCTCATGGGAAATTGTACAAAATGTTATGGCAGGAATAATATTAACCCTTGCCACTGTTTTATGTGAAATTTCCAGTCACAGCCAAACTTTACTAGGAAATGACTCCAAAATTTTAGAAAATGACACTTTTGCCACCCATGATTTTCATAACGTAGGAAAGGAAAATATTAAACTTGTTGCTCAGTCTGTTCTCCTGCATCCCAGTGCAGGGAGCTAAAAGAGAAAAGCAGTTTCTGCTAACTTCAGGATTTAACAAGATTTCTGGTAAGGAAAAGGCAAGGAATGGAAAAGG
Source organism: Phaethon lepturus (assembly GCF_000687285.1). Classification (NCBI taxonomy): domain Eukaryota; kingdom Metazoa; phylum Chordata; class Aves; order Phaethontiformes; family Phaethontidae; genus Phaethon; species Phaethon lepturus. Next base: position 20,801 of record NW_010558229.1, on the reverse strand, counting down.
CTCCCCTGTAAGGAAGCAGCTCTAGAGTCAGGGAGGGGTAGGGGAAATGGCACACTAAAATATCAGTGCAAAGATCTAATTTAAATCTTCAAACTTCTGCTTCTTCTCTAGAAATCAATATAAGATAAGGGATTTCAATGCCCTGGGAAACTAAGTCACTTATTTAACTGTTTAAACAAAGAAATGAGACTCTCTTAATTTCAGGTTAATATGGGCTTCGACCCATAGACATGAATGAGAAGTTCTGTATAAATATGAAATAAATCTGGTCAGTGAACCCAGATTATTACTACCTTTAGGTGCTAATGAATGATTATAAACCTTCTAGGTAAAATTTCAGATCTAAGGAAGCCCCATCTTTTAAAAGACCTGGTCATCTTCTATATGTGAGACCTAAAGCAATTAGCAGTCCTCCATGGGAGGGATGAATCTAGGCACACAGCTCAAGATCTAAGCAGATTCTCTATGCTTCAACTGAGATTTCTCATGAGCTATAGACAAAAGTCTCTGCTCAAGTAGGATATTATTTTGTGTATGACTTTTATTTAAACAGCTCTCCTGGAAAAAAAAAAACAAAAAACAAACAACAACCCACAACACACAAGAACTAACTGCTTAATGAATGCTTTCTGTCAATAAACATTGTGAAGAACGGCCTACATATTGCTCTAATGGCATTAATAGTAATCAAGCAAACAGTACTTCACTGATTCCCCTTTGCCAATTCAGCCAAGAAGCAGAAATATTGACTACAAAATGTAACTTAGCTCAGAGGTAAAAATTAGGCTTGTTAAAAAGTGTGATTGCTGCATTCATATTTTTCAAAGCAGTCTACGGTTACTGTTTAGAAATGCAGACACCCCCCCCCCCTTTATAAGCCTGCAGTTTTGCTATCATTAATAAAGCCAAAAGGGAGAGGTGGGGCCACATGTGGTGTCAATACACTTTAATTAAGTGTAATAATTCCCCTTTTCCTGAGGTAGACGTGCTAAGACAGATTTCTCTTCAGAGATTTATGCCTCACCGATGTATTTCTCAGCCTTTCCCTCTGCTTTGTGTGCGGAGCATCAGTGCCCTCTTTGGGAAGACCATGATTCTGCAGGACTTGTCCTGGGCGATAGCTTCGAGTATTTCTACACGTCCACTATTTAAAAAAGTGTTTTTAAAGAGTGAAACTCACCCCGGAGCAAATAACCTTTTCAGCTTGAGCTCCATCTCATAAAACACGTAGGAAAGCCTTAGTGGGAGTTCAGCTGCTCGCTGGGGAATCCATTCTCCATAGTTTGATCAATAATTTAACTGTGAGAATGTCTTGGGGGCATTTTAATACCTGTACAGACATGGTGCTATCTCTAGACCTTTCGTCAGGCCGGAACATCCTGGGCTGCAGCAATATCACAGTCCAACCTTTTATCTAAACTCACTCTTCTTCTTTGTTGCCTCATCTGAGAAGAGGAATGAACAGGGTACCCCGCAGGACAACACATGGTCATAAGCACAGTGGTCAGATTTGGGCTGGAAAGCTGAAATAGTCAGATTCTGCCAAATTTAATGGGATATAGATCCTTCAAAAATCCCTGTCTAGATAATCAGGTATTCAGTTTGAGGCATAGAATATGCACTGAAATCACCAACTAAGGTATAGACCTTAGCTATCTAGGTTTAGGTCTTTCAGGGATGTGTGCAGGAAGATTTATCCTTCCTTGAGAAGATGACTTACAAAATTACAACGTGGAATTGGCAAGTCCAGTACCAAAATGTAAGGCTAAGAGGGGATCAGTTTGTTGTTGTTTCTTTTTCGTAGGAATTTAGGTTTTGTACATGACTACAAAGTTACTGAACATGTCTGGTCAGCATCTGTGCAGGTCACAGAGAGAAGCAGGCAGTGACGGAGCTCCTTGGAGCATCTCACGAGGGAGCCCCGGACAGCCCAGGAGGGAGGCACTGAGGTCTGTTAAGCTGAGCTTTCCGGGGAAAGGGAAGGCTGAGTGGGAGGGAGAGGATTTTAAAAGTGATCAGAAGCCGATAGCAATGCACAAAGCTCTGGATTAAAGGCACTGTTGCTCACTGGAGGTCACTTTTCATCCTGAAGGATAATTCTTGCCTGCTGCTGGCTTAAAAACGCCATCTCGCATCCAACATCTGTTTTAGCAATCTCTTCCAAAAACAAAACAATATTCCCCCAGCGATTGTGGTACAACAACACAACCCCCTCTGCTCCTGCCTGATACCGGGAAGCGCCCCGCCGCGCTGTAAACCTTGCCCCGTGTTCCTGCGCTGTATTACCCCTATAGAAGTCAGGGGGCTCTCTCACTTACACATTAAATACTTGGGAAGGGTCCACCTGGGACTGGGAATGAACAATTTTGCTGAAGCGAGGAAACCTACAGGAAAGTACTAAGCAGACAGACGGGGATTCAGGGAAGAAACAGATCCTGCAGAAGCTTTTGCTTGATGATCAGTATGCATCAGATAAGCAGGAGCTCTAACATTAGCCAGCTCTGGTTATGTAGCAGTTTGTGAGCAGTGGCAGATCCCGATTAAGCCATTGGATGTATAGTTTACCCAAAGCTTAAGTTTGCTCAATCCATGTGCAGCAGAGCTCCTATATTAAGTGCCACTTTCAGTCTTATTCTGGTGTAAAATATAGCTAAAGTGCCAAAACCTCTGTCTGCAGCAGCAGCTTGTCTCCTTGCACAGGAATTTAATTTCTAATTCCAGTATCACCAGAACCAGAGAAATCTGATAATGGAACCAGTGGTGTTATTGAGAAAGTGGAAGGGTGTGAGATGATGAAATAGTGGGGCATGGGTGGGGGGGAGAAAAAGGCAACCAACCAAACAGGAATAATTTCTACAATGGTGTTAAAAGAGGGAAGTATTTAATCCAATATCTGTATATCTCACCAGACAAGAATTGTCAAATCTGTGTAGGAGTTGAAACTTTTTGCAGTGATAGGTGTGGAAGAACTGTGTCAAACCCTCCTTGTACACAGCTCTTTGGTATTTAATTTCTCAAGGAACTGAAGAGGAAAATTCAAAACAAAAAATCTTGGAGAAAATGGCTTCTCCTCCCAGGGCATTTGCAAGCCAGACTTCCATTACAAAAGTCAACCCAAGATCCAGTGTGGGAAAACAAACATTAGAATATGCATACATGAATTTAGTTCTGCTTACAACAATGAAAAGCCTCTTCTTCTGGCTGCCCTGCACATGCACACACAGCTGGAATACCTTGACAACAATTTAAAATTGTAAAACTCAACAATTCACCCAAGCCCCTGCTGAAACCACGTAGCAGCTCATGACCAAGTCCTGACGCACTGTACATCAGCCTAGAGCCATCTCTACCGACCAGGTGAAGCAAAGATCATCAGTGAGACCTTAACGCAATGCTGTTTGTTTTGCAAGGGGCACTGTGTGCAGTAAAGACCTGGGCAGGAGAAATGTAGCCCTTTATGTAATAGTGTCTGGGAGGAACCTCTGAAAACCTTTTTACCGGCCTGGGATAAACTATAGCTTCTGATGAACTACATGATCCTAAAAATCTTTTCCAACCTAAATGATTCTATGATTCTATTCTAGGATTTATTCCAAAATTCAGACCATAACGTCTCTCTTCTTTTTTACTCTTTAGAAGAACAATGTGTTTGTTCCCCCTCACAATGTATAGCACATTACCTAATCAACTGATTTTCTTTCAAAAGACTTTAAAATGCCTAAGACTTTTACTACATTACATTGATACAAATATCACATATGCTGCAAAAAATATACTTTATACCTTATAAAAAAACCATTGAGATCAGTTTGAGTAGCTTGAACATTGCATAGTACCACAGACACATCAGACTTCTTATTTAATTTCTGACACCTTAGTTAAGCTATATGCCAATTTAGGACAAGCATGTCTGCATCCATACATTACCAGACATGCTTTAGAATTGGCTCTCATATTCAGAAGATTATTTCTGAGCCTAATCCAACCTAATGCATTTGAATCTAAACATCCCAGGTTAGGTGAAATTCAAGCTTTCCTTGGTGGCTAGAAACAGAAGTGACCCGTGCCCTATGAATGTAGAAGAGGTGCTTGCAATTTGCAAATCCATCTACAATTTAAACTCAGTAGTCATATGTTTTGTATTTTAACCATTACGTGGCATTTGTAGCCCTTTTCCAAAAACCCTGTCTTACTCGATGTCCTGAGTTTTTTCTGACTGCCAGGGGAGGTGGGTGTGCTTGTACCGGAATGGCACTGAGAGCCTGGGCTGAGGCTGGGTCGGGTCTGTCTGAGCTTCGTGGCCAGCCTTGCCACAGATCTGTGCTATGCTGAACAGGTCGATGCTGTTTTCCTATTTAGAAAAAATATTTTAGTCACTCCAGTGCAAGAACTGGCTCTTGCTAGAAGTTTGCACAGCCTTTGACATTAACCACCAAAAAACCCCTCCACAAGCAGTCAGGGTCCTATGTTAGCACTGTAATGAAAATCTTGAAGAATGATATTTCATTGACGCCTTTAAGACTGTTTAAATCATGTGCCGAGGATGTTCTTCAAACACCAGGTTATTACAGGTCTATACAGCAGCTTTGTTTCATTAGAACAACAGAGTGTTAAAATTGCCTTCATGAAATCACCCTCAAATATCTGGACTCCCAAGGACGGGTCCTTGAAAGAGAAAGCAATAATCAGGAGGAAGCCAGCCAGCTATGGCTCAGATTTTATAATGTTTTCCTGCTGTTATTTTCACCACAGGCAATTTTATATTCCCCACTTCTTTTTTTCTCCATGAAGCTGCATCTTAAGGTCACATCTGTTCAGGGCACATAATGATTTTTATGACAACTTTGCAGAGAAGCAGAGAACTTGAATGCAGAGGGAACTGCAGTTAGACAGGTACATATCAGAGAGGATTTTTCTCAATCTTGAGACATTTTCTCATGTTGAACTCAGATGATCTACTCCCTAACCAAGAAATGCCTGACCTAAGATCTAACAGGGCCTGAAGAGTAAAAACATAGCTAAAAACAAAATGGTAGAGAAACACAGACAGTAGAGCAATAGTTTATCTGCAAAATACTGTAGCTTTGCCTCTTACTGAAAACCAAGAATTCTGGATGTAGAAAAGTTGCAAGAAAGAAAAGGTAAAAATATTCTTTTAAAAGGTCATAGGTTTTAAACATATGTTTTTAAAGGCTAGAAAGAGCCTTTGAGAAGATCAGCCTCTATAGTGTATTGCATAGCATCTCCAGCAGTGTGTGAGAGGGTGTGTGTGTGAGAGTATGTGTGTGTGTGCGTGCAGGTATGTGTGTGTGTAGGTAGGAAACCGGTATTGTGCTTTCCTTTCATGGTATTGTTATATGTTGGAAACTTCTTCTGACTTATCAAGACATGTCTGACAAATCAGAAGATCCTTTTCCTTCTTGACCGGCTCCCTCAGCCACCAAATGACATCTCAGCATGAGGTATGTGGCCTCATGCCATTCTCATGGTACCATGAGAGCACTGGGCTGCTGAGGACATGAATGCAAGCAACGGCAGAATTATAAAAGCAGCAAAAAGAAGCTGGGGTTGTGTGTTGTGAAAGGACCCAGATCTGGTACTGCAAAGAGTGGCTCAGTTCGCCTTTGCTAGTGCTCAACGCATTGCTCTGTGCTGCCTTTAATATGGTCGCAATATTAGCTGATACACTCTGAGAGCAATTCTTTATCATTGGATTTGCAGAACTTTTTACAGGCCCTTTTTGATCTTGGACAAAGCACATGTTTGATTTTCTTCTTTATCAAATAACCCCTAAAACCATTTACAGGCTTCATGGTAAACAGAACCCTTGCTGAGATTAAAGCTCTGAAGTAGAAACATGGAAAATATCAATTGCAATAAAATTGCTACCTTTCAGTGAGAGTAATGATTATATCGTGCATATGGTGTTGATGTCCTGGTCTGCATTAGTGCTGTCTGTGGAGCAGTGAACATGCTTTAATGCTGGAGCTCCTGTGATCCGTGCTGTGTGTCGTGCGTGAGTCCAAGGCAACGCATTGGCATCGGAGCATGAAGCATTCCCAGTATGATTAGTCGTTGAATTAATGCTTTAACGTGTCATCTCCTATGCTGACTACAGATACATCTCTGCTTTTAGGAACACCTCCTGGGAAGCTTTCACAGAGGACTAAGGTGACTACAAAAAGGTACACGTAAAACTGTACTGCAGTAGGTCTTCCCCCCGTCTCTGTTGTATTTTGGACGCGCTTTTGTCTTGGGGCCCTGAAAGACTCTCCCCATATCTGAGCAGAAGGATGTTACCTGTCCATCCACAAGCTACAGAAAGGGACGTTAGCTCTGCTTTTCTCTACGCCTTTTGCCTTTTTTATCCAATATGGATCCCAAATAAATTGCTACCAAACCAGAAAGGTAACGTTTTAAATCCGTTTTGTACCGATGCAAATGACTTCGGAAAGAGCAAAGCAAGAGATTGCCAGGTTATCCTTCTCCAATGCAATGTGTAGAAGATCATATTGTAGAAGTGCTGCATGAAATTATGGCAACTGACTTCTGGGAGCTATATTGGTAGCTCTATCAGTCATGTTTAGCCTCCTGTGGGTGCATTTTTCAATTGATATCCCTTAAATAACCTTAATTATGTGTATGTTAAAGTGCCTCATACAGCAGGGAAAATTGAGGAAGACACTTATTAAAAAGAGGCACCAGCACATGTGGTATTATTTTTACAGTCATCCAGTGTGTTGATATAAAGTATTACATTTGAGTCAAACCTCATTTGCGTGAGTAGTTAAAGTGAAAGCCGATCTGTCTTTGCATTGTGGCTCGAATGGCTGTCCAATTAGCGGAATGATTAGCCCGGCTAATATCAACAGAATCATTCCTGTGTCAATTTGACAGTTACATCACCGCACAGTTTTCAGCCACTTCCTGAGGGTTTCTGAATCAGAACCAAGAAAACTGCAGCCCTACAAAATATCCCCATGGAGAAGGCATGTTTCGCAAGCGTCGTTTTAGGAAAAGCCAGAGAACGGTTTCTTATGGAGGCCAAATATTTGTGTTGACATTTTTTCACAATTTTCTGATGTTTTTTCTAAACATATGATCTGCTGTTTTCAGCTTCTGCTTCTGGAAAGACTGCTGAAAAATTGTTTGTTTTTACTGAGATTTTACTTGACCTTGAATGCGAGTTATTGCTTGAGCTACTGAATAGTGGTTTATGTTGTTGATATGCTTGCCATAAATCATTGCAGAGGAGTCTTAAAGGTGCACAGGAATATTTATTTGTTTTATTTAAAAAAAACCCAAAACATTTAAATTCCCAGTCATTAGCAGGACATGTTTTTTGCTTACGTAGAAGGTTTACAAATAATTTCTTTCAAGAATCCCCATCCTTGTCTATCATCTGTGGTTTGTTACTTGTCTCCCTTTTTCGTCTCAAGTAATGCCAGGAGACCAAGCATGGCTGTGTCGTTATCTGCCTCTGGACAAGGCAACTTCTTTTCTTCTGCTTTGCTGTAAGTTTATATTAGTTTCTAATATTTTCACCTGCTCTTTACATCACATTTTGAACTCTTTTCTTGAGGCTCAGTGGCCGGCTTATAAAGCCATGGGGTTTTCATAAGCTCTTTGGGTTAAAAAAGAAAAAGGAAAGAATTGTGATCTTAGAAGTTTTTAAACATTGCTAGATAAGTCTGATTTTCAGAAAATTTTGACCATCTACTTCTGAAAAAAGTAAATGTTTTGAAGGGAGTTCCAGCTGGATATCTGCAAGTGGGAGCATCCAAATTCCCCAGTTATTTTGTTAGATATATATAAATATATATTTGAATCTATATATATTAGGTGCTATAAGCACTAAATGGAGCTCATATCCATTTAGTTGTTATAGTTGTTTATTACAGACTGAACACATGGAAGATACCGTGGAAACATCAGTGCTTTTTGAAGACTGGACTCATACACATCCATGTCGGATGTGTCTGTGTCACTGTTTACAGCTAAAGTGATGAGACCTGTGTGAGGTCAGAGTTCTTTGTTTTGCCTCTCCAGAGCAAGCCAAGCAAAGACATCAGTGGAACGTGCAGACTGCTGCTAGCCAAGGGGAACCCCAGCAGATAAAAGAGTAAAGGTTTGAAATTTCCCCTATTTCTAGGAATTTAGAATGGGAGGAAATTGTAGCCTTTGAAAATGGCTGAGCAGCATTCGTAGTGGACAAGCTGTAGATAACTTTCTGTCCAACTAAATGACTTTTGGGATGTTCCATTTCATGCAACCCAAAATCTAGGATTAAACTCTCCTGAGCTCATGCTAGTTTCACTGGAAAACCTGCAGGACTGATATTAGTAGCACCTAATTATGTTCGGAGTTGGGGATCCCGCTCAGAACGACTAGCATGCCAAGCCTGAAACACCTTCGTTCTGAAATCCCTTACTGTGATGCTGGGCTCTGTCTACATGCTTTAAAAAATACCATCTTCTTCAGCAAGAAGAAGATGGGCCACAGTCAACCTCACAGAGCACAAACCTGATGATAGCTTCAGCCTTGCTTGGTCCTGCCTGTTGAAACTTCCTATATATAATTAAAACCTCACAAATATTGATCGGAACCCAGCACTCTCATGTTCAAAGGCAATGACCTAGACATCAATGCCTTCTTCAGTGTTCAATCTTCCTTTTTTCCCTCGTTCTTCTTCCACCCCAGAGAAAAGTTCATTACACTAAATGGAACAATTTTAACAGTAATTTGATCAAGTGTTTTGGACAACTTTTTCTGATTGTGTTTATGCAATATTCTTAAAAGCGGAGTTACTTTGAAGAGAAATTGGTAATTGTCCTATCCCAAGAATAAAACTGAAGAGAACTAACCCGGACAGTGCAGGAACGGTTTTCTAATAAGCGATTCTACAGACATGTGAGAAATTTTTGGTAAAACATTCAGTAGCTCCAGGAAGTACAGTCACTTCCTTATGGATTTCTAAAAAGTGGATGATAGGCATGTCCAAACCAATGATGGCAAAGCACTGACACCAGTGCTAAATTTGGCAGTGGCGAATTTGGGCTGGCACCAGTGACAATGAACTATAAATGTTTTTTAAAATAACTTTGGCACCAGGACTGGGGATCTGTTCTAGATTACCATTAATGCTGCTATGGATGTCTGGAATTTCTTCCATGGTTTTTCCTTTCCAGGCTCCCTACTAAGATCCATCTTGGAGTCTGTAATTATTAGCTCTAGAAAAAACTTTTTTACAGTATTATGCTGTAACTAATTTTTTAAACTTTTCCACAACACAAACCTGGATCTAATCAACTTCCTTTTCTGGCTACCTCATTTGCATTTAACTTTGAGATGTGGGGTGAAGCCAGAAAGACTTGATGATGAGTTCTTCCTTCATTCAGGAAAGACAGAAAATGAGTGCAGGTACCAATGCAAATGAATTCATCAAATTTAATCATCTGTAATTTGTACATATATTACGTTTTTAGTCAGTGTCCTTTTTATGGGCAGCCATCTGTTTCACTTGCAGTGAAACTTGCACTTTTACTTCCCTCTTTCCCCCACAAACAATTGATTTTTTTAAAAATGTATTTGTTTAATAAGAAATTCTTCATTTTACTTATCCCTAAAGGATACCTCTGTGGGATGTCCTTTGGTAAGACAGGAAGCTGAGAACACAAACTGGGTTCGTAGGATGGAATGGTAAAAATCACTTCAAATCCACAACATGATTTTTGTTTAGAAAGTTGCTAAATGTGTTTTATTGTCAGGCATCATGCCCCATTATGCTGGAAATGCCCAGGAGTAGTGTTCTCTCCCCTCCATGCCCTAAGCTGACATTGACTGAAATCCTTCCATTAGGGGAGTTTATAACAAACAGAATTAGGTTGTTGCTTTTAGTTCAAACACATACCCCTTCATTTCCTCTAATTTTATACAATGTAAATAAATACTCAGTGGGGCTTGGAGGCTACTGGAAAGCACTGAATGCTGATCATGTGTTCTAAATAAGGCACTCCCAAAAAAAGCAATGCCTTTAGGCTGAGGAAGGTAATTGTCAGTTGTCGAGGAGAAAGGTCGCGGGGTGCAAGTGGGCTTTTTCCTGTATTTGTCCGAGAGGATAAACAACAGGGAAGAAATACTCTGCTAAAATAAAACAAAGCAAAATTTTGAGGAAAATAGATGACTCCCTTGTTAGATGGCAGGTTAGCCTAAACCAAACTGCTCCATAAAACTGATGGGCTTTGCTTAACCAAAGGGAGTGATTTTCTCTGATGAAACTCCTGCTTTTTCCTGAAGCTGCTGCCCTCCAAGAGCAGAAAACGATGGTCTAAAAAGATTTGTTGCCCACACCAGCTATGACATTGTTGTAAATGGATCTAGAAAGTGCATACATTTCTTTCTTACACTTAAATCTGTTCCTTTCACTACTAAATAGTTGTAAAACATCCATACAAACAAGAAAAGGTAGTTTAAAGTGTCTTACTTGCAAGCACCTGCATAATTAACTGAACTCAGAATAGTGAAGATATTGTCATCATTCAATCTCACATCCAGGAAATGGAGGTGTTTCAGGTCTGAGGCTCAGACCTGAGAGTCTCCCTTTCTCTATATAACTACTTCAGACACCAAGATTTCAGAGCACAGAATAGATGTCAGTTTTACTCACTGTAAACAGGTCTTGCTCCTCCAGCTGAAGGGCAAACTGAGAGCACTTACCATCCCAGAATTTGTAGAGAAGTTATTCGTAGGAACATTTCGCCCATCACAAATAACACTCCATGCACTCAAGCTGGTAAAAACAAGCTCAAAGACATTAAAGAAATTCATAGATGTCAAACTAAAGAAAACGTTTAGCCCAACAGAATACTGTCTCTATTCTATTCCCATTTGTTTTCTAAATTGTTTAATGTAAGGCACAGCCTTCCTTTAATTATAGTTTTTTTGGCTAGCTTTAAGAATTTTAAAGAGATCGTAATGATTCCTAAATCACAGATAACTGAACCTATAAAACACAAACTCTGGTCTCCTCATAATATCATCTCTTGCCAGCTCTCTGTCGGGAATGATTTTCAGTCAATTTGATCTTCAATAAATAATAGCCTAGGTAAACAGGTGAACTCACAGTAGGCAGACTAATCCTCTTACCCCTTCCCTAACACAGATGTCTCCCAGGGCCAGCAGGAGGGACAGTTATGAGATTGGCAGGCCATACAGCTGTGTCCATTGCACTTTTTCAAGGACTTAAATAGCCCTCAAGTGTGATTTTATATTCTAAAACATTCTAAAATATGACCACATCCTAAATGCATTAAAGATTGTTCCAGGGCCCCTGTGGTTAAATGGAAGAACCAATATCCTTGAGTAGCTCTACAAATAGGAAAAGAAAACTACATCAAATGTATAGAAGACTATCATGGTGAATAAAGGGATATGCATATTTTGCTTGGGCTTAAGGAAAGAATAGGGAATCAAACATCTTCGCCAATATTCAGGTTTATTTCTTGCTGTGGTTTGGGACAGAAAAAGGATAATGAAGGCTGATCAAAATGGGCCAGAAACTATCATACAACGCCTTAATTCCTAAGACTGTCTTGAGAAACAAGACGACAGATAAATAGGCAGATTCATGCTTGTCTAAAGGCATGCTGTTTGTCAAATTTACACCAAGTTTTTTATCTGACAAGAACTTAAATTGTCCTTAGATTTTTCTCTTACTGCAGATTCAACCCTGAGGAACAGTCTCTGTGATTTCTTTGAAGTATCACACTAAAATAACTCTTATTTTTCCCTAATAGCTTTGCAAACTCAAGATTCATCCTGTAGCACATTATAGTTGTGGATAGGAAAGATTAATACAAGCAGTTGATCCTTTAAGACAGTTTCAGTAGACTAAAAATCAGATGCAGAAAGCTGGTTTTACAGACTCATTCTTTTCTATATATACTCTTTTTGTATAAATACATTTCACCTAGTTTGCAGCTAAAAGTCATTGTATTTGACATGACTAGCTGTTTCTAATGTGAATTTTACAAAACTAATCAGCAAATCCAGGTAAAATCTATGCCAAAGAAACAAACTAGTCCTGTCTATCTGGAAGACTGGATGGACTATATGGACTGTCAAGGCCTATAGGACGTCAAACCCTACAGAACAGCTGAGTGAAAACAGATGTGTTCAGACCTTGTCCAGTGCTACCTTCGATGTGAACGAAGCAGGTGTTTGGCTATTATCAGCTAAGCTGAAAAATCTGGGCTGCTTTTTTCCTTATCATAGGCTTTCAAACAACATACCTGAAGAATAAAATTAAGCTCACTTGAGAGATTTAGGTCCCACTTTATTTGCCTTTCCATCCCATATTCCTTTCCTGACTTTTCCCCCTTTTGGTCTGAGGCCCAGCAGTTTGCTGAGCAAGGTATCCAACCCAGTAATGGGACATAATTCAGTGCAGTGTGTGGTTGGCTAGTACTGGGGAGAAATTTGAACTAGCCTAGTTAAAGTAAAATTGCTAAAGCCAGTTATAAAAGCTCTTTTTTAAATTATATTTTCATGCATTAGTATTTGTTCCATATTTTTGTCAGAAATTCTGAAATTTGCCATGGTTTCTTCAGCTCCTAAGTTTGGTTTTGCTGATCCCATGTTGTGAGTTGAAAACTTGGTTTATTAAATTCTTTTTCATGTGCCTCTATAATTGCTATTCCTGAGCTGTGCAGTAAATTGGTACTCCCTGGAATTCTTTTTGAGCAGAAAACCAGAAGATTTGACATCCATTGGAAGAAGCAGTTCTTAATTTCTTGAGTGTATCCTGGGCTGGAATTGTTCAACAGGAGAAAATCACAAACTAAGTTAGAAAAGGTAAAATAATTGTAATGATAACAGTAATAATTCATCCCTGTATCACGAATTAAGATTTAAACCACAGTCCTTTGAAGGACTTTGTAAAAAATTTAACTGACTTCAACCCTTTCTATTAGGTTCATACTACTTTATTTGTAGGGCATTACTGTGCATAGTCCTGAAAGGCACCTACAGGAGTGGTTAATGAATGAGGCCTGTGTATAATATAGTGCTGGATATCAATAAATATATTACAAAAGAGTCATATGTAGTTTAATGTGGATTAGATTGGCAGAAATACTGTTATGCTTTTGTCTTTTAAACCTGAGACATTGATTTTCTTATCAGTTTCATTAGATTTTCACTTAGAAATTTATGAAGAGGTGGTAATTTTCTACTAAGCATTATCAGGCAATTTAGAAAGCTCATGAAAAACTTTCTCATAACTGATAGGAGGCTTTTCCGTAAAGAATTTTTTTCTGTTGCTATTATTTTACAGTGTGATGGCTTAACTTCTGACTTAAAAGAAGTGACCATGTCTGTTCTGCAAAACTAGAACTCTTGACCTCATCTGCAAAAGGGAATCATTCTGATCTCATTTGCATCACTGTCACTAGATTAATTTATTCTGAGATGCCACAACTTGCTTGGATTGTCAGCAAGAAAGAGGAGGAAAAGGAATACTGGCCTTGGAGCAAATTCTTCCCATGGTTCACAGAAGAGCATCCTCCCCATCTGCTTTCTCTTTTATTCACATATTAGTTACACTATTTCCTGGATCCTGCTTTCACAGTTTCCTTTGCCGTTATGTGGTCAGTATAATGTATGATAATGAAGCATAGGTAGAAAGAGGCTGTAAACTTGAGCTGGATCAATCTTGCCAGAATTTATCTCCTTGCAAAGTTCATGAGATATCAGGGAGGTCTGGAGCATGGGTAGGTGGCACAGCCCATGTAGTATAATGTTAGCCACTGTAAATAGAAGAAATGCAAATAACCAAGTCACTTGTCATTGCTTTTATTCATACCTTCTCTGCAGTCTTTAAGAAGGGCATTGTTAGAAGGCAGTCAGAAAAGAAACAGATAAGAGAATAATAATTTGTTAAAAGATACTCTATCATGTTAAAAATAATTGGGCTTTTTTCTATTATTCCAGTAATGTTTGTGCTCCCTGTTGTTCTATAGCCTTGTTCCTTCCAGGAAAGTGAAATACTATCGTCCAATGTTTCTTAATTCCTTGCCATAGCAATGAGCATTGAGTCAGGCCCCTACTGAGCATTTCAAGAGCACAACGACATTTAGCAGTGTCAGCTTTGGCTTCTGCATAATTGTAACCCAAGAACCTGGTTTTAGGCTGCATTGGTACAATCTATCAGCAATTTAAAAAACAAAACAAAACAAAAAACTGAATAATCTACTAAATATCTCCTAAATTTTTTCAGTTCTCATAATCTCTGCAGTTTCCACTGTTTGTCAGTCTGTAGCCCATTTCCTACATCTTCTCCTCCCTCACTGAACCGTGTGAGGCAAAGGGCTGAGATTTTCCATTTCAAAAAGGAACAAAGCAGCGCCAACAGACCAGCTTTGGCCATGCAACTCCTTGCTCACTCTGAGCCAAATCCCCTTTTGTTCCTCCAGGTCTGGTTTTGGCAGCCAGCTGGTGCTTTGCCCATCCGCCACACACTCTTGGCATCCTCACAGAGGAGTGAGGACTGTGTGTGGCTCAGGGCAGGAGCCACCATCTCTGTCATGGGAACAGCTCTTGAGGGACTCTGAAGAGGCAGGTGCACCTCATCGGAGCAGCTCCAACCACAAGCTGGGCAAAGCGATTCCCCTTGCACCTTGCCCTTTGGCATATCTTTGGTTCGGCTCAAGCTCTAGACCTCAGTGTGCATCTTATTTTTCATGGAGAACAAAAGCTATCCCTATGAGCTGTTCATTACCCAACACAAGAGCTTTATGCTCCTTGCAAGGCTCAGGACTCCCTGTTGAGTAAATGGCTGAACTTTCTACACTATGAAACATGGATAAGAAGTGCTGAAAATCGTGCTGGAATAATCAAAGACACCTGTCGCGGGTAAAAACTATTTTCTAGTCAAAGCACAGCTTTTGCTAATAGAGATATATGGGATCATCAGAACTGCTCATAAAACTGAGGCGAGGGTTTCATTTTTCTCCTTGTGGGCAAAGCATTCGTATTCGCTTTCCTCTCATTCAAAAATAGTTCAACCACTTTGCTGGAAGAATTGAGGAAAACGTTATTTAAAATGTTAAATAGGCTCCCTCCCCTCAAACATTTGCCAATATTTGCCCCTAAAACTAAAGTTTAGGAGAATTTTGAGGAAATGAAACATTCATGAGATTTAGCCAAATGTCTACCTTCTTCTAAGTCATAAATTGTATTTATAGAAGACTGTTCTAGCCAAATTTGCCTGTTTCTTCATTTCGATTTACTGGATCACACTCACTGTTTTTTTACTAATTCTTCTAATATCAGCTAGCACATTCCATGCATTCTGGTGCTCCAACTAAAATCTATGTTTTACCCTGGGTTTTTTTTATGAGAGACTGCCTGAAAATTCCTTCTTTGCAGATCTTGATTTTTAACAACTCTTTGATTTGTTGCTGTACTGCTCGCTTCTCTCCTGAATTGCTTCATATGCTATTGATTTTCTTCCTCCTCGCTGCAGTAATCTTCTCATCTGACTGATGTGAGATTTCAAGAGCCCTGTGCTGAGGCTTCCTCCTTCCCTTCCAAAAGAGTTCAACAATCTCCTCTCTTTTTTTCCTTTTTTTTTTTCTTTTTTCCTTACATCATCCTTATGGCTCACATCCTTTCTCTGCATCTCCCTCCTGATTCATTATGTAACCATGAATCTCTCTTCAAACACAGAACATCTGGGGATGGAAGGAAAAGGGTATAATTACTATAACATGTGGTAAGAACAGCAGATTATTTTGGTATTATCATTGCAACTTCCTTATATTTCTCTTGCTTCCCTTTTGGCATTGCAGATGATAGAAACTAGCTGAGTGAAACGTTTCCTTGCAGCTCTCTCCAGAGGACAGAATGCAGGTTCTTGCCAGCATGCCGGTGGGCAATATAGAGAGGCCACAACCAAGGTCATCGTCTGAACTGCACTTGATATCAAATGATGCCATAATTATTAAGTGTTGATATCATGGCAGTCCCTGCCAGGAGAACTTGCACTGGAATAAATGGCCCTGTACTACTTGGAGGTGAGAAGAAGAGAGCACTGTTTCAGTACCACCACACCTTGAAGCTACCACCAGGGGATGAAGTCCACCAGGAGCGGGTCCATCTTCCTCACAAGGAGATATCATTTTAATAAGTGAGAGGCTGCTGAGATGAGAAACCCCCGAAAGTCCACAATAACTTGTCTGTTAATATTTTGGGCTTGGTTTCTGTCCTGTAAAACAGTCAGTAGGTATCAGCCATCCCTGCTTCGGAGATGGTGTTCTATATGAATTCCTCCATGCTAACCCCATGGTGAAAGATAGTGTGGATCAATTTGATGAAGACGACTTGCATGTGGTGTCTTAGCAAATAAACTTTACTCTGTAAGGAGTTCTAACTGCTGTCTGCCAATATTTTTTCTGCCAGTAGGGCCTCTGAGATACATCTCCTTAGCCACAGCTGTCAACCCAAAACGCACACTAAACCTGTGTGTGGAGCTGGTGTCACACAGCATTGGAGATTACTTGGCAACCAGAGATTGCATCAAACGGTCTATGAGTAGAAAGGAAAAAAAAATCTATATTCAACATTTAGATCTTGAGCTTGCAGGGAGTTGTCTGTGCCACAGTAAATGGTGTTAGGTATGCTGTAGTGCTATTAACATCCATCAAGGTTGGAAAGGGATGGTTAGTAGCTGGACAGGCATGAAATCCTGCTCTCCAAGGCAGTGCAAGAGATATTAATACTGTTTAAGATTAATACTTCAAAATCAGCAAGCTCTTTTGTCCTATTTTCATCTTAGTACATTGACAGTAATCTTGATTGGGGTTTTGCCTGCTGTTGTAATACAAATATGGAAAAGTAGTACATCATTCCTTACACTTCTGTTTTCTCATTGGTACCTTTGTTATATATCATAGCCATTTACAGTAAAACAAGTGGTTACTCTCCTTCAGGGTCCCATCTTCTCCTCCTATCATGCTTGATCCCACTGCAGGGACAGCTCATGTGTTGAATTTATGAGACTGGAATAATTTTTGGAAGAGCCCACAGTGGTGCCATAAACACAAGTTCCAGCTGAGGGAGAAAAGAGTCTGTAAGTGAGCACCTCTTCCCAGTTCCTCGTGCTAGCAAGGGAAGTGAAGGAGACTGGTAGTTTATGAGTAGCACTGGCATCTGTGTCTATATCCTCTGTTGTTAAACGTTGGCAAATAACAACAGGGAGTATTATGCCATAATACTTAAAGCTCAGTGAATAATTCATACTGAAATTCACATTAAAGAAGTTAACTGTGTTTCTATTCATGAATTACCCATGAGCAGATGTAGATTTTCTAAATGTGCTCATTACTAGAAAGTATTCATTAGATAATTTCTGCAGATACTCTTTGGCTTTCTCTTTGTTCTGAATTCAGTTTCTTGTTAGCATCTAACATTAAAAATTGAACTATTTTGACTTCATGCAGAAATCAGGCAGTATGGTCTTCTGATTTCTGCTTGGCAGTTGCTAGTCTGCAGGAAGAATATTTAGTAAGTGTGGACCCAAATTTTCAATTAATATTTGGTATGATTTATTTGATAATTACTGTTTGGATGAATTTTTTTGCTAGTTGTCTCATTTGCCAGATTATTTATGTACTCATAGAAAATGGCCATGACAAAACTATGTGCAGAATTGATATCAATCATTGCCCAAATGCAAATCTATAAATGTAAATTACAGTAGCTTCTTCACTCCTTCCCACAGCCAAGTCCTTGCCCTCCCTCCACATTGTTTTATTCATTTGTTTGAAGGTGTGAAAAAGTACTGTACTAAGTCATCATGTTTTGCTTTTTTGTCAGTCTTTAAGGGAAAGATCCACTGTGATGTTTTTCAGCAATGATGCAGACATATGATATCAATTTAATACTAAAACCATGTGGGACTCATTGGCCTGACTCGTGGACTGCAGACTGCGGGTTCTTTGCAGTTATAGGAATCACTTCTGCTTGCTTCTGCATCTCTCCCCTCCCGGCTGCTCTAGCCAACCTCCAGGTTAAAGTTCTGCCATGGGTCTTGCAGGGTTGCATGATGCCTTTCTCTCCTGTGTCATTGTTTGACCCACTGAGATACGGTAACAGCCCATGATCTGAGTGCTAGCAGGTTACCTTAACCTTTAATATTTATGCCTTTAACCTGTAGTGATAGGATGAGAGGTAATGGTTTTAAACTGAAAGAGGGTGGACTTAGATTAGATATGAGGAAGAAATTCTTTACTGTGAGGGTGGTGAGGCACTGGAACAGGTTGCCCAGAGAAGTTGTGGATGCCTCACCCCTGGAAGTGTTCAAGGCCATGTTGGATGGGGCTTTGAGCAACCTGGTCTAGTGGAAGGTGTCCCTGCCCATGGCAGGAGGAACTAGATGATCTTTAAGGTCCCTTCCAATCGACACTATTCTATGATTCTATGATTCTGTGATCCTGTGATTCTGTGATTCTGTGATAACGGTTTAGAGGTTGACCTAAACTGCTCTTTGCTCTGCACTGAAATTGAGGTGCAGACTTCTGAGAGTCATTTACTGCCTCATGTCTGCTGAAGAAAAGGTATTGAACAACTGGGAGAAATTAGTGATCAGCTCAGGCGTGATACTTAAATCAGCACGGCTGTTCCCGACCGGTCCCAAACACATGTTCATTCTTCTTATCATCACTGCGATGTGAAGCTGCTCAGGGATTTAATCTCTTAGAATAGGTACAAGATGAGGAGGGTGAGCTGAAAGGAGAGAAGTACACCCAGGCATGGAAGTATAATGGTCTCTGAGCTGCTTTGCATTCTGTGGAAATCTTTCCATATGGCTTGGGCTGTTTTTTAACAAAATAGTGCAGAGCTGCCAAAGACACAGAAGAGATAAATTTAACCTTGTGTGAAACACAGAGGACAGATCCTTCTCTGGCATAGCTACACTGAAAACCACAGAGCAATGTTGCTTTCCACCAGCCGAGGATCCAGCCTATAGGATCTGGCTTTAGAGGATGGAAAACCACTACAAAACATAAGCTTTCAGCTTGACACACAACTTGAAGGCCAATGGTGACTGGCGCCTACCAGCTATACATCTCACACAAGCCATAAAGCTGATGAGCAGTGGAGAGACACACTAGATGGGGATGTGACAGCTGGAATATGCAGAAACATAGGAAAAGGTATTTGATTTGATTTTATCTGTCAAACAACAAAATATTTCTTATGCTAAGAAACATAAACTAAGTCTGTACTTCCCATCAAAAGCAGAAGAGGATTTGATGACAGGAGTAGTTTGCCTGCTTGCTTGTTCTAATTTGATTTGTGGCATGAGATTGATGAGTTTCTAAGGTGCAGTTGAAGGGAATAGCTGTATAATCCTGCACAACACTATTAATTAGATTTATCACAGAAATTTACTCACAGAGAAGTATCAGTGCAAATGCAATTACTTTCTCTAACTCACAGCTGCAAATATGGAGTGTGCACAAAAGAGCTTTCCCATTTAAATGTAGGTTTTCATTTTATATTGATGTTGGGGACAACTTGCCCAAGAAATGACACATGCTAATGTCTGTCCTTCATTTTAACTAGATCTTATGTGCTTTAACTATGACAATGACATTTCTTGATGTTACCACTCTCCTTTAACAATGTTAGTCTGCTTTAAAAAATTGTTGCAAACTACAGATGATGCTGTAAGCAAAAAGGAAAACAAAAAAACTATAAATAATGTTACTTTTACATACTGATCTGTCAAGACCATATAATTTGTAAATCCAAAAGACTTTACAGCCACAGATCTTAGTTTCCAAAAGGCTGATCTTATTAGAGGATAAAACTAGCCAGGACAATATGAACTAACACCATTGCTTTACAAGGGAATGTTCGTACTATTGGAGCATTTAGCCAAAAAAAGAAGGTTCCCATCCTTCTACTGCCCAGTTTTCTTCATCCTAAAGAACTTCAGACTCACCAATGAGCCAAATTCCTTAGCTTCTTCATAAATTCAGCTGGGCGTTTGGATAGTTTACAGGCCAGAGAATGAAGGTTTTTAGCTTTTTATATGGGAGGGGATGCAGAAATAGGGTTCTTACTGCCTCGTGTAGACATAGAGGAATATGAACCCAGCTGCTAGATTGAGGGTTTGGGGTTTCTTCTTGTTAGTATACACAGGAACACACATTTCAGACCTACTACTCTTTCCATCCAAAATTATATTATGGACACAGGCAAGTTCTCGTAAACCACATGGTAACATATTTCATCTCTTTATTTGCTCTACAGACCCATTTTCTTCTCTGGCAGCAGGAGAAGAAACAGCAGCGCTGCACAATGAGTCAGTTGAGTGGTTGCCTGCAATAGCACAGAGGTCAGTTCTTTCTCTGGGTCTCAGATAAAGGTTTATCACAAAAGGTATCATGCCTTGAGGATGCTCCTTTCTGCCTCTCCTGTCTTTTGCTGCAACAGCTCAAGCTTGTGTTAAAATGCTAGCATCAAATTTGGCTCCTGGAAATAGATAGATCCAAGTCATTGGGAATTGGCTGCACATATTTGAAGACAAGACTGAAATCACAGAATCACAGAATCACTAAGGCTGGAAAGACCTTCAAGATCCAGTCCAATCATTAATCCAGCACCACCGTGTCCCCTAAACCATGTCCTGAAGTGCCACATCCACACATTTTTTGAACACTTCCAGAGATGGTGACTCCACCACCACCCTGGGCGGCCTATGCCAATCCTTGACCACCCTCTCGGTGAAGAAA
>NW_010558228.1:8783-20181 GCF_000687285.1 Phaethon lepturus | reverse complement strand
TGAGGGGAGACCTTATCGCTCTCTACAACTACCTGAAAGGAGGTTGTGACGATGAGGGTGTTGGTCTCTTCTCCCAACTAACTAGTGATAGTAAGAGAGGGAATGGCCTCAAGTTGCTCCAGGGGAGGTTTAGATTGGATATTAGGAAAAATTTCTTTACCGAGATGGTGGTCAAGGATTGGAACAGGCTGCTCACGCAGGTGGTGGAGTCACTATCTCTGGAAGTGTTCAAAAAACATGTGGATGTGGTGCTTCGGGACATGGTTTAGGGGACACAGTGGCGCTGGATTAATGGTTGGACTTGATGATCTTGAAGGTCCTTTCCAGCCTTAGTGATTCTGTGATTCTGTGATTTACTGCTGAGCAGTGTTCACACAGAGTCAAGGCCTTTTCTGCTTCTCACACAGCCCAGCCAAGGCGTAGGCTGGGAGTGACCAAGAAGTTGTGGGGGACACAGCTGGGACAGCTGATGCCAACTGACCAAAGGAGTACTCCATACCATATGATGTCATGCTCAACATATAAACCTGGGGGAAGAAGAAGAAGGAAGGGGAGGAATGTTTGGAGTGATGGTGTTTGTCTTCCCAAATAACTGTTATGCGTGATGGAGCCCTCCTGCTTTCCTGGAGATGGCTGAACACCTGCCTGCCGATTGTTTTGCTTTGCTTGCGTGTGCAGTTTTTGCTTTACTTATTAAACTGTTTTTATCGCAACCCACAGGTTTTCTCACCTTTACTCTTCTGATTCTCTCCCCCATCCCACTGCGGGGGAGTGAGCAAGTGGTTGTGTGGTGTTGAGTTGCTGGCTGGGGTTAAACCACAACACCATCATTCAAAAGCTTAAAGATACAGTATTATTAAATTATCTCTTCTAATTAGCAAGCTGATGAAAAACATGTGTGGTTGGTACATAAAAATATGTGCAAATCTGCAAGTAACTCACCCAGCTCTTTGTTTTATGGCAAACTTCTGAGAAAGATGCTGTGCTGGTAAGTAAGTCTAACTGGCACTATGTTCATAGTCACAGGAGAACTGTATGTAGAGGAAACATCTCCTAAACTAAATTCTTGTTAGGGCAAGGCTGAATATGCAAGCACACAGCTGTTGTTCAAAATCATGTTATTCAAGTATGTTAGAATTACATTTTCTGTCCTTTGGTGATATCAGAAAACTAGAAAATAAAGCAATTGCCAAAGCATCAAAGTAATATCTTAACTTTGAGTCATTGATACGAAAATCCACCAAATTCCCTTTCCTCAGACACAGACTATGGAACATATATATCACTCAATAGTAAGCTAAAAAAGGGATTTCATTTTAAAACTTTGACTTTGTTATAGCATCATTTCTCTTTAGCCACTATGATTTGTCCTTACCAGTGGGACATGCCACTGCTCTGGGAAACAGTACTAGAAGAGTTAGTTGCTCTAAGGAATCAAAGGACCTCATGTGAGCCACATGATGAACCATGCATGTTACTGAGGCCCCTTTTCAAGTGAGTGGAAATAGGAAATGTTTGCCATCAACATGATTTTTTTTAAAATCTGATGTTTATAAAATTATATAAAATCTGCTTTAGATGACAGAAAAGCGGTAAAACACCAGAAGCACAGCAAACAGTGAGGTATGCCAGGACTGCAAGCTTTGATACGAAGCCTTTTATTATAGACAACTATTTTGTCATATTATAGATGAAACTCATGAGCTTTGTTTGAGAATTGCAACCTGAAGTCATGACTTTTTATTTCCTAACATTTGAGTCCTGGGGTTTTCTAAGGCATGAAGTGACTGTGCACAAGGCTTACAGGCCTATGCATGTTGGTCTCTCTCTTTGGCTGCATTCCGTTTCATGTATTCTGTAGGCACACGATTATATCCGTTAGAGGAAAACACAAAGAAAGATGTAGAAAAGAAAGGAACAGAAAAAGTTTGGAAGAAAACAGTCATCCACTAGGTTGTGCCAGGGTTACTGAGCTTTAAGAATGAGACCACTGACTAGTCAATATGTTGTTTTACAGGTTGTTAAATACAGACAAAAAAAGTTTTTCTCCCCTTAATGTTTACTGTCAAGGCACTCATTATCAATAAATAACTAGTATGTTATTATTGATACCTTTCTGATGTTACCTTTCTGTTACTTTTCTGATCAGCTTCTTAGGTTTCATAAGTTGGTACAGAACAGAAATTTAATTTGAAAAGAAGAAGAAAAAGCACCTGCTGAAAATTGCTTTTTCATTCCATAGTATGTTTTGGAGAAATACATAATAAATTTCAGGCACTTTGCTTGGTTTTTTCCTTCTGGGTACTCAAAAAGTCTGCTTCTGTTTATACTACAATGACTGTTTAAATTATTTTTGCAGCCTTCCATGAAGAAGCCTTTCATCAGCAAAAACATAGATCAAGAAACTTTAAATGCACAAAGTATCCTTTAACTACTGGAGTGATTTATAGCCTTCTACTATTAAAAACCCACGACAGGTTCTCAGACTTTTTGTACTTACAGGTTTAAATCAAAACTCAGTTGAAATGTATCCATGCAAGATATTAACAGTACATCAAGCAATCCATATTTAAGCAAATAAAATCTTTCCACAACAAATCCAATAATCATATAATTCCAACTGCCCTTACTCGTGACTTCTTGTCCAACTGAAATGTCCTCCTGAGGACAGGAAGAAAATCTGAAGTACTTCTTAAAAGAAAATACTGTTCTTGTTCACTAAAAATGCAGAATACATTATTTTTAGCATGAAAATGGCAAAGTCATTTTTGACCATCACGCATCCTCTGTTCTCATCAGATGAGCTAGTTTTCGATCCTGTCTTGGCAGGTAATTGTCAAGAAAAATTACCATAATGTTGATCTTTCAACAGGTGGAAGTTTTATTCATTATAAACTCCAGCAGTCTATATGGTAGGGCAGAAGACATGCATGGTTTTTATTCTTAAATCAAAGTCAGTAGCAACCCAAGAAGAGCATAAGCATGCGCTAGCAAAGAGTGTGCTGAGCTGGCAATTGCAAGATGGGTCCTAGCTTCAGCTCTGCCACTTTCCCTAGCATATGGCTGCTAATTTAGTCTTCCTGAATGGGATTCATTCAAATATCTAAACTGAAACACAGTTTAAGTATCAGGAACAGTCAGAGACCTATGCATAATCTCGTAATCCTAGGTTCTTTTTCTTGTCAAGTGATGAAAATGAGCACTTCTAGAGTGTATCTGAATCAGATTGCAGCCTCTAGAAGTAATTAATTCTTCCCATAGACTATAAGTCAGACTATGCAGAGACATTTAACTTTTAAATAGGTAAACCAGATGAACTTAATTCCACCCTTTATTTCTCAGTGCATATATTATTTGTCCTATCTCTAGACTTCATATTGTTATTATTTATATTGTTGTTATTTATACTGTATGTATCTAAATACCGTTCATTTGCTATATATACAGTACCTAGTTTAACAGATTTTTGACTGTATGTATAGCCCCTGAAAACTGCTCTCTAGTGCATTTGTCGTAGTCTGGAATGATATGCCTTTCACCCTGGAGTAATTTGGAACCAGCATCCTGCTATGAAGCTGCAGAGAATTATAATGATGGAACCATATTAGAAAAAAAAGTTTGAGCTTATTTGTGGTCATTAAAATAACCAGAAAGAGCTCTCTCAATAGAAATGTTTATCCCACAGCTCAGATACAAGTTATATTGCTTGAAATGTTTTTTCTGAACATAAATTTAGTTCAATAACAATAAAACCTGTGGTTGGTTCACAGTATCCCTATAGCATTTACATTTCAGAAGCAAGCTAGCAATTTTTTATCCACACAGGGTACAGCTTTCAAGAAACACAAATCCATCCATAAGCTCACAATGGGCAGGGGAAAGTTTTGTTTTCTAATAGTAACTTGGACTTTTTTATTTTCAAGAATTCCAGTAATCTAGTTTCTATGTTAATAAAAATCTAACTTTCTTGAGTGTAGAAGATCCTAGATACCCTAGAAGGGGTACACTATATGGGAAAGATATTGTCAGAGTCACCTTAAAGCTCTGGCCAACACCTTCATGTCCAATTACATACCTTTAGAGAAAGTCATTAGCACATATTTTACAGTAAATGCTAAAAATAAACAAATACAAAAGGCTGTAAGATATGAGAATGAAGCTTCTAAATTACACTGTTCCTTTAGTTTCCTGAATTTACCTTCGGCTGAGTCCAAGTGGTGACAGTTTTGCAACTTTCAGTTGACCACAATCTTAATGAAAATGTAGCCTGTGATAGTATGAGACATACGCAGAAATTGTATAAAGGACTCAAAGTAGTGCCCATGACACGTCATACAAGAGTATGCAAGAATTTCTGTTCTGTTATATATCACTCCTCAAAAATTCTTTAGATATATGAAAAGTTTTCTTCATACCTTTGCCCTGGGACAAATATAACTGAAAGATATTTGTCCAAATATTAGCTTTTATTTTCTGTGAAGCTTAATACAGAAAATGTACAAGAGATGTAGATCATACGTGGGGCTGAAACTCTGTTTGTTTTCTTGCTGTGAAAACAAGCATCTGAAGTCATTTTGATATCAAGCTTTTCCATTTTAAATTCCCTGGCATCTTATAAGCTTAATGTAGTCAAGCAAAATTTCCACATGGACGTGTAGCTGAAAATACTGATTAACCATAAAAGAGCATTTTATCTTCAGGAAGGTTTGATTACAGGTTCTACTGGCACATGATTGGTTTCATTGTTTGGTACTGCAGATAGCAAGTATTTCAGTACTGGATCAAAGACATGTCTAACTTTGGAAGGAACAATTATAATTATTAACAGACTTTAAATTTGAAAAGTGAATATCAAAATAACATTGAATGGTGTTTAAATGTAAAGAACATATGTCTATTATTAGCTATATAATTTTCAAACTTAAGTGAATATGCATTGACTAGTCAGTGACCACACAGAATGGTCCATTGCATAAATTTCACTGTTCCTCATCTGAAATGCCTATTAACCAGTCATTGATTTAAACAAACAAGCAAACAAAAAAACAAAAAACCCCTTCTATTATGAATGTAATACTAATTTCATATGAAATTAAGAAAATACATGCTATTTTACTTGGCTTATTTTAACTATTCTGTCACTTAAAATTACAATACGTCAGAACAGATTATGTGGTAAACATGTAAAAGGTTCCCCAGCTCCAAAAGGTGATTTATTTTTTCCATTTTACAGCTATAGGTTTCAATGGTATAGTAAGTTGAAGCAAAATAAAAAGAAAAGTAAGGGGTTTTTTTTAAGCAGTAATTTTTTCTTAGGAAAATGCAATGCCAGGCACAAAGGTGTCATTGTTAAATTTGCCTCTGTCTGTCTTTTTGTGAAGAAAACAGTTTAAAACCGAAAGCCTTGAGGATATAAAGCAAACAACAAGGATTAAAACATTAATCTGTTACCTTTCTGAAATGAAGCAGATGGACAAGATCAAGAGAGGAAGAGAATACTGAAATAATCTTTTATTTATAACATCCAGCTAACGTTGTTCCTTAATCCCTTTAGACATTTATCCCTAAATTAATTTTACATCTTATAATTGTACATAATTTGCCATACAGAACTTTCTTGGGTACAAATTCTTGCAGGCAGTATACGTGCAAGAGTATAATAAATATCTGAAGCTGAATTAGAACAAGTGAATCAGAACACTTGAGAAGGGAAAAAGGTAATTTTCTGACAGGACTTTAGAGGTGATTCAAAAAAACATTAAATTACCCATAAGAAAATAAAATTTAAGTCAAATCCATCATCAGTGAAATAAAAATTTTCTGATTGGATTGTCCCAGTAAGATGAAGAGATAGAAAGAGGCTATAATCTCATCATTTTCAAAAAACAGCTACTGGCTCTGCCTTTTTCCCTTTTGACCCCTCTAATGTTTTTTTGTTTTTCTAAATGTGCCGTTGGCCTGTATCTTCATCTCCAAATAAAAAACAGTTTCATTCCCACATTCTTAGACTTTGTAACTTTCATTGACAGTATTTACTTCTTATAAGACTAATAATTCTCAAGTAAGCTGAAATATAACTTTAAAATAGCCCTAGAAACTATGTGACTTTAGTTAAGTCT
The DNA here is from genome assembly GCF_000687285.1 of Phaethon lepturus. Lineage (NCBI taxonomy): Eukaryota > Metazoa > Chordata > Aves > Phaethontiformes > Phaethontidae > Phaethon > Phaethon lepturus. The sequence continues at coordinate 14,062 of NW_010558228.1, read as the reverse complement.
TCTATAAATTATATAGCTTGCCTTAGGTCAAGTAGCAACTTGCTTAATCCCCAATCCAATACCCATTTCAGCAGAGAGTTTTTTGACAGAACAATTTATTAACTTAAGGGAACTTCATATCTAATCCGTCCTTTTGTTCAATCTCCAAGAACATTACAGATGTGTTTCTAGTACATCATGCAAACATTATCTTACTTACTTGGCTGTCCTTTTTACACTACTTCAAATCAGATGAACTTTCCTTTTCTCTTAAAGCTCATATTGAGTTTATTTTCACAAAACTGTTTTTACAAGTCAACTTCTCATCTTGATCTGCTTACCTTTGTTTCTGTCCAAGACAGTCGGTGAGAAGCAACTGTAGCTGCTTTTGTATGTTGTTTCTATACTTTATAGCAAAGTGAATATAGACATAGTCTAAAGTTTTAGTTTTGTAAGTACCATGATAACTGAAAATAAACTTAGCATGAAACGTTTCTATCTGCAGTTTAGAAAACATGAAGGTAATGAAATGAAATACTTTGGAAAATCTATAAAGACTCAGAGCCTTGTAATTGAGTAAAACTGTTTGCCCCGAGAACATTAGTTTAGACTGATATTGGCTTTTAGTTTTGTAAAAGACATTCTAATCATACCTGATGTTATTTAGAAGTATTATAGGAAGAAAGATGATGATATGGTTCATTGAGATATATCACTGAGTGATTTCAATAAGATTTTAAAGCTAGTTGACAACAGCCACATTAGAAAATTATCGCTTTCAGGGCCCAAAATAAACATCTTTATATCTAAATTGCCTAAAGCCAAAAACAAAATAAGATCTAGGTTATGTAGATTATGCAATCATTGCAAATCTTTCAAAGCAAAAGCCCAGCACAGACCAGCAAATCAAATCATATCCTCCCTTGTTTTTGTCACTTGCTCCGTGATGTGGATTTGTATATAATAAGAAACTGTGATATTTTCATTACCAGTTCCCTGTCCCAGAGGTATTTTCTTTCCTGGGCAGCTTTATATTGGTTTAAGGAACCCTGCCACCAATCATCACAGATTAGGACAAAAGAGTCAATAGCCTTTGAAACTTGCACATTGTTGTCAAACTCATCAGGAGATCTGGAAACAAAATGTTCCGTATACCTGTACAACCCCCCTTTCCTGGTTTCCTCTGTGCCTACAGAGGCATATAAGTGATAGACATGTCATCTCTAAAAACATTTGGAGTTCAGAGTAAGATACAATTACATTTACGGCCTGACTTGTAGATCACGCCTGAATGCAAGCTAACCATTGGAAAAGTTTACCATATAATTTAATGATTTTTCATATCAGGCACAAATCACTGATAAGAAATGGTTACTGTATATCTGATGAGAGTCGTCACTTCTGTTATTGACAATGGGTTGGGTTTTTTTGAATGTGTTGCTTAACTTCGTCCCCTAAATTTTTCATCAAGCATTAGCTGTGTCAGCTCAAAAAACACAGCACTCATATTTACTAAAGTGTGTGTGCATCTGTAAGTACATGCCCATGACATTTATCTTTTAAAAGATGAGAATAAAGGAATAAGTAATGTTAACATTTTCCACTCAAACTTAAATGGAACTCTGAGCTTTTAATTAATTTGATTAATTCTTTATAATCAGAATTTGATGAGCCAATGACACAAAGTGTTGTTATTTTGCACCCCTCCACTCTGAACTGTCATGAATGTCAGTGAGGGGTTAGAGTGCATTTTTATATTGTTTCATACACAAGCAATCAAGTCAGTGCAGTCTGGGAATGCTCCATGATGCAAATCACATCAGTGAGTGATGGGTGATTCCCTTCAAAAATCTCACTCTCCAAATGAACAGGCTTATGCAGAGAAGCACATCATCTGTCTAGCACTCATGGTGACCATGGAGCATTCCACTAGCATAAATTAAACACTTCTCATTTAGCTTTTATCCAAGATAGCTCAGAAGAACTGAATCTACAGGTAAGAAGTAAGGAGAGGAGTAACACAGAGCACGTATCATCCTCTCCACCAGAGACTGTGGAAACAGCCAGTTTCTTCTGCAACTGGATGGAGCTTTCCAAATAACAGACAGGAGTCATCAATAAGGCTTCCAAAATTGCTATAATCCAAACTGGCCTGTACTAGTAGTAAAAGCTTAAACTGAATTCTGCCAACTAAGATCAGTCAGATTGCGGTGTAGCTCAACTATGCCCACAGGTAAATCACCTTGAAAATATTTTTAAAAACCATATTGGTACTGTGTTTTAACATTAACAAACATTTTTAACATTTGTCAGTGTTAAATTCATAGTGAGCTTCCAAATCCAAGTTTGTCAAACACTGAATTTGAAATATGTATGTAACTTCATGCTACCGTCCAGAGCAAAGATTATCTAGCCCATTAGTAAGTCACAGGGAAGAGCTCAAACCTCATGGGTTTTTTTAAAAGCCAAATGAACATTCAGATAAAATACTTAAAATATTTCTATGCTGATAAAATTAGCTTCTTATATATTGCTTAGTCTACAGGGAGTAGATATACTCTCCTCAGAGAGTAGACAGATAAACATATACCTGACAGCTCAAGGCTTCTCAGGAATATTCTTAATATTTTTTCCCCAATATCGAACAAATATCTTAACTATAATTTAAACGTGGAAAATTGTTTTCCTGCAGTTTCTATTTGAAACAGCGTTCTTCAATATTTTTACAAGTTGAGAAGACAGTTTTTAATCTGAATTTGGAAGCTCTCATAGAAAAATTATTGCCCCAGTAAGTTAATAAACATTGTGTAAAAAAGCATTGGACTTTCAAAAAACCACAGATTTTCAACTGTAAAAAAGCATTATATTCATGAAATAGTGACATATTTCAGCCTCTAGCTTCCATGTATCACGAAGAATTCAGTATATTTTGCCATCAGTGTCTGAAAATAGCTAGAGAAATATATAAATAGACATCTTTTTTTTAATGTTTTCTGCTTACCTTTACTGTTACAAGAGATAACATTAAATTCTTTTACTTGTTAATGAATAATTTCTCAATAAGAAATATTCACTCAGTTACTTTTAAATTTATTGTAAAGGATCCAGAAATAAGTATGACAATAGAATGCCACCAATAGTAATCCAGTAGCAAATAATAACTGACATTTTCCTTGAAGGTTCTCTGTTTTTTACTTGCCAAATTAATATTCACTAAGACCATTGATGGCTGAGATAATCTTTGTGTATGTCTTCACTACTACAAGCCCCAAACTTGATGCAAACTTTTTCTTGCACCCACAGTCATGTTTTATAGCAGTCATGTGCCACCACTGTTGGAAGTGAGTAGAAGATGTTACTTAACAAGACTTTTTAATAGTTTGCCTCTTTCTCCCCTTTCATCAGCTGGTAAGTGTTTGGAGTATTTTTGTCCCATGTTTTTCATATATTCCTCTGAATATTTAGACTTCTCAGATATTCACTCAAGAGTTACTTCAGCTGGTAGCCATGTTCCTAACGCCACAAAACTACCCTGGGTATTGACTCTATGATTTCTCATTTTCTTCATGTGAAAAACTGGACGATGGACAAGTGCAGATTTGTATCAAGCAGGTTTCAAGTATCTCCAGTAGATATTTCATGTAGCTATCTTCACTTTAATAATATTTGTGACAATGGCTGTTCTTACAGCATCTCAGCAATATGATACGATTAACATCAAATAGCTTATCACCTGCTAGTTTCACTCTGCAAGTGGTTTCAGTCAAAGAGAAGTCCAACTTATCTAAGACTATTTCCTAAGTCTATATATTAAATAAAGTGTTTTTAAAAAAGAAAAGAAGAATATTCCTAGCCTAAAGACCAAGTGGGTCAGTCTGGTTTACCTCCATACCAGTTCATCTCAGTACTACTCCACAGTCTTTCCTTCTTTGCATGAAAGCCATGTGATCCAAAGCAGTATAAAAGAATCTATTCAGGAAACACCAATATTTATCTCATTCCATCTCATATATGAGGAAAACTTCCTATTTCTAGGAATCTGCTGTTTCTGTTTGCCTATTTCAACCTCAAGTTTGTTGACAACTCTTTTCTCCTCTTCTGTCTCTTCCAAAGAGATCTTAAAAATACAAAACATCTAACTTTAAAACTCTACTCCACAAACAGACCCATAAAGCCTTTGATGACAAACTATCTCATCATCATTCATCACACTTAGAGGTTGACCAGGGAAACCTGCAGTTTCATACCTGCAAAACATGGCTAAAGCACTTGATGGAGTCAAAATACATTCCCCAAAATATATGCATCACCAATGACCTCAGAGAGTGAAATGTGAGGAAAGACCTAAGACATATTACCAGGTATAAAAAGGAAAGGATGCACTTCTGTACCCGTCTTCAAAAACTTCTCATAGCTACTTGTCTGAAGCAGTCCAGAAAAGCTGACAGCATGTAATAAATTTGGAGATCTTTATCATGCTTCTCAGAAGAGAAACTTCTGGTTGACTGGAGCTTACTATAAGCCTGTGTACATGAGCTAAAGATACAAGTGCTCCCAGGATTAAAGTCACCTGCCACATATATGAGCTTAATGTCCAGTGTTATATTAAATACTCCTGATGAATGAGGTAGCTTTAATTACACTAAAATATTTTGTTAATAAAAATTCACAATATTTTGAATTCTATGTAACTTGTTCAAAAACAAAAATATTTACAATACGTACTTTATTTTTTTTCCACTTCATGGCAAAGCAGTCACTTTAAAAAGGAACGAGATCTGAAAGAGTTTCTAAGTGTTTCTTAAGTTTCTTTTAGATAACGTGTGATGAGAACACACATAAACACATAAGTCATATGGTTTTGAATTATTTGGGAAAAAAAAAATCAGCATTGACCTCATTTACCAAAGTAAACTAGAGATTAATACTAATGTAAATAAAATAAAAAAAATAAAATAGGATAAGATGCTAGTTGAACAGTAATGTGCTAATATTCATTTCTATTACTTTGATAGTTTAAGAATTTTAACATTAAAATATGTTACAAAACTTGCTTCTAAATCAAAACTATCCTATATTAAAAAAAAGTCAGTTATACTTATTGTTCTTTGTGTTATTTGAAACAAGGTCTTTGTTTTGGGGTTACTGATTCCATGTGTGCTTAGTGTTTCATAGAATCGTAGAATAGTTTGGGTTAGAATGGACCTTTTAACATCATCTAGTCCACCCTCCCACCAACGATCAGGGAAATCTGCAACTAGATTAGGTTCTTCAGAGGCCCCATTCAACCTGAGCAGGAA
>NW_010558228.1:0-8752 GCF_000687285.1 Phaethon lepturus | reverse complement strand
GTTTCCAGGGATGGGGCATCTACTACCTCTCTGAGACACCTATGCCAGTGTTTTACTGGCATTGCAAAATCTCATTTTTTTCCTTATATCTAGAAAAAATCTACCCTCTTTCAGTATAAAACCATTACCCCTTGTTCTATCAGTACAGACTGCTAAAAAGTCTGCCACCATCTTATAAGCCCACTTGAAGTACAGGAAGGCTGCAATAAGGTCTCCCCAGAACCTTCTCTTCTCCAGGATGAACAAACTGAACTCTGTCAGCCTGTCCTCATAGAAGAGGTGTTCCATCCCTCCAATCATTTTTGTGGCCCTCTTATGGACAGTCTCCAATAGGTCCATGTCTTTCTTGTGCTGAGGGCTCCAGAACTGGACGCAGTACTCCAGGTGGAGTCTCACCAGAGCAGAGCAGAGGGGCAGAATCACCTCCCTTGACTTGCTGGTCACTCTGCTTTGGATGCAGCCCAGGATACGGTTGGCCTTCTGGGCTGTAAGCACACATTGCTGTCCAACTTTTCCAGCTCGTCCAGCTTTTCATCCACCAGTACCCCCAATTCCTTCTCAGCAGGGCTACTCTCAATCCCTTCTTCCCCCCAGCCTGTTTTGATACCAGGGGTTGCCCCGACCCAGGTGCAGGACCCTGCACTTGGCCTAGTTGAACCTCACAAGGTTCACACAGGCCTATTCCTCGAGCTTGTCCAGGTCCTTCTGGATGGCATCCTATCCCTCAGACATGTCAACCATACCACTCAGCTTGGTGTCATCTGCAAACTTGCTGAGGGTGCACTCAATCCCACTGTCTATATCACTGATGAAGATATTAAAGAGTACTGATCCCAATACAGACCCCTGGGAGACACTGCTCATCACCAATCTCCATCTGAACATTGAGCTGTCGACAAGTACCCTCTAGATGCAACCGTACAACCAAATCCTCATCCACCAAACAGACCACCCATCAAATCCATATCTCTCCAATGTAGAGAAGAGGATGTTGTGGCAGACCATGTCAATGGCCTTACAGAAGTCCAGACAGACAACATCAGTAGCTCTTCCCTTGTCCACTGACGTGGTCACTCCATCATAGAAGGCCACTAGGTTGGTCAGGCAGGACTTGCCCTTCACCCCCAGGTGAAGTCATGCTGGCTGTCTTGAATCACCTCCCTGTCCTCCTTAACATAGCTTCTAGGAAGATTTTTTTTGTTCCATGATCTTCCCAAGCACAGAGGTAAGACTGATGGATCAGTAGTTCCCAGGGTCCTCCTTGCTACCCTTTTTTAAAAATGGGTGCAATGTTTCCTGTTTTCCACTCTCCAGGGACTTCACATGACTACCATGACTTTTCAAATATGATGGAGAATGTCCTGGCAACTACATTAACCAGTTCCCTCAGGAATCTGGGATGCTTCTTGCCCTTTAGTTTGCCCAGCAGGTCTTGACTCAGCCACGCCGGCCTCTTCACTTACCATGACTTTTCAAATATGATGGAGAATGTCCTGGCAACTACATTAACCAGTTCCCTCAGGAATCTGGGATGCTTCTTGCCCTTTAGTTTGCCCAGCAGGTCTTGACTCAGCCACGCCGGCCTCTTCACTTACTTTCCTGATTTCTTACACCTGGGGATCAAGAGTTCTTGAGGAACATTGAACATTGCATATAGTGGAACTTTAAATACATATAACAGAATATAGGGCCATAGGGACAGAAAAAACAAAGACACCAAATGAACAAATGGGTGAATAGTAGCTGTTAACTTTAAGTTGTTTTCAAAATTTGGATAAAACAATAAATTCACAGATGAAAGCTCTCTCATCTCACAGAACCCTGCAGTATTAGGCTAAGTGAAATGCACTTACTCAAGGTAAAACCTTCTGGCAGACTAACAGTGATGGTATTTTCTTTCAAATAAGATGTTTTTGAAAAAAACTTTTTTTATCTCATTGTTTATGAAGCTTCATCTCCCTTTCAACTTACTGTTCTCAGCTAAATCTATGCTGTCTTCTATTTAATAATATCTGCTTTTCTTACTTCCCCAGCATGTTGAAATCCTAGAAAAAAGCATAGACAAATGTTGGTAGCATAATATTCAGTTGACTTGGCCCATCAAAAGTGGGCCTTTAGAATAAACTTTCACTGTTATCATGACAACAAAAAACTGAAATTAACATTAGCGGGAAAAGTTGTCGTTAAGAAATGGCTTAGATGATCAGATAAAAGTTAGCCTCAAACAGTTTCACTACCAGTCATATTATCAGATTACTGCTAAGTAGCTAAATAGCTAAACAACCACATGCTGGAGCCAGTGAAGGAATCATGTATGCTTCACCAAGACCACATTGGTCTGCCAAATCCATTATAAATGTTAGTAAGGTGAAACCAGCTTGAAACACCCAGTTGCCAGATCTAACTGGACGTAGTAGCTATTGTGAAAGAAAATCATCATAGTCCTCCATCTTCCATGCCTTGGTGGGGTGGTGGGAGGTGAGGAAGAGAGGGGGTTATTAGAGTAATTTTTTCAAATTGTGGGTTTGACTTAAGTGAGTACTTAATAAATATATACATTCCATTTCTACAATGATTTCCCACATAAACGGATTGCTAGAGTCAGCTCTGTAGTGCCTGTAGAAGCAATGAAGACAAGATGTAGGTAGCAGTGTGTCATCATGTCAGGAAAATTAAGAATAACTCTGTTACTGACAAGATTTTTTTTACACATTGATAAAACATTGCATTTGTTATTCCTAAGGCTGGTTCTTTTAAATAGAAAAGTATACAGCATGGTATAGAGTGCAGAATCTGAGCTCAAAATGCAATAATGTTGGAAACGTTAAAGCTGAGAGCAGGCATGAAAAATATTTTTATGTTTCATACAGTCATTAAAATAAGAATGGTGCCCTGTACAGGCTGCATCTGTTTCAAAACAATAAATACCTTTGGGATTGTTCTCTGACACTGAGTTCACCTTGAATACTTTGACCTACTCTCACATTTTTCAATTCACACACCTGGCAAAACATCACTAATTTGTCCTAGCTCCCATTTCATTCAGTAGGGGAAAGTGTTAATTAATCAGGGACAAATGCAGGAGGACGATAGTCAAACAGTTTTGTGTGATAGAGAAAATGTGTCAATTTTCAATTGAAAATGTCACTCCCATTACTAAAAAAGTATGCAGATGATGTGTTTCAAAAGCATAAACATTGGGGAAACACATGAAGAAGTAAGCTTGTATTTATACTTTACGTAATTATATTTATCTAGAGAAGTACATAATCTCCTACTGTGAAAATTATTTTCCTGTTATTAAGACAGAGCTATAAGATAATTATATTTCTGAACAACTCTCCACATATTGTTTGAGGTACTTAAGCTAAGTTTTTATGGCCAGATAAGGCTCCCTTCTCAAACTGTGGTATACCTGCTTCTGCCCAGGTCTAAACTTAGGATTTTGGCCCAAATCCTATCTTGGTGAAGCAGTCTTATGAAGAAAATTTCCAGATACTAGTACAAATGTTATGTAGCCTCAATGAAACAAAGACAACTCAAACCAAAAGAGTAGCTTAGCTACAGAAAAAACTAAAGAGGAACCACTACATTGGACTCATGAATAAAGTGTCCATATTTACTTGTACTGTTTCTCATCATCCCCATTAGTGGTACTTAAGTTAACAAAATCTTCCATTATGACTGGGCAATTGTCCCACTGTATTTGCTAGAAAGCAAAAAAACCCCACCAAAACAAGCTAGTAGATTTAATTAACAAGTTGTCTATTTCATCATATATCCTGCTGTTTATCTGTTTGGAATGATCTCACAGCCAAAACAGTATATTCAATTATAAGCAATTCAATTGCATTATGACTTTTATTTACGTATTTTTATTAATATCAGTCTAAAAGGATCTGTGAGTACTTTCATGGATGTTTATTTACAGGTCTCTCAAGATTGGATCAGACCTGTGGTATTGCACAAGTAAATAAATTACTTCCCTTCTTGTAGCTAAAGCAAATCTGCAGCTGTGAAAATGGCTGCTCAGAATAGTTGAAAACGAGTTTACTTCCTTTAAACCCAATTCACAGAACTAGATTTTTTAAAAAATGCAAACAGATTTAGGACTTTTCAGATCCAGGAGAGTGTTTCTGTTTCTTTGTTATTATACTGTCAGAGAAGACACTTGAATCATCATTTCTATACAGTAGTCCTGCTACCTATCTATACTAAAAAGCCAACATTACGTTATTCTATAGTCAATAAAAGCTTTAAAAAGATTGGCTTGCTTTTATGCGAAACACAAAGAAAAAACTGAACTATAATATTTGAGAAATATAATCTGAAAATAGTAATCTCAAAATTATCAATCTCAGAAATATTTCCTCCTAAGATGTACTCCAGTCTTAGATAGCTTCGGAATGTGTTGATGAAACTGGAGTTACGCAGATGAATATTCTTTAGAACTGACCTCATCAAGACTAAGTCTTTTAGTTAATGCCAGTTTTCCTCTGCTGATGAATACATTGAACATTTTACCTTATACACAAGTAATTAAGATAATTAGTGTCATGTTTATGATCCAATAGATCAGAGGTAATGCAAGAGGGTAGTATGAATAGTGAAAGGGCAAACAGTAATAATCTAATGATGACATTCATTATCTATATCAGCATCCCACGAACTGAAAATTTCAAAAGCCACCTTGCTGACAGATTTGCCATGACCTATCTTCCTTCTTTTGCCACATTGTTGGAAGACATATCTTAATGGAAGTGAGTAGATATGGAGTTTAGTTAATCCAGAGAGAACAATGAAGCAGATTAACAAAAAGACTTCAGCTTTAAGACAGATACTGTCAGAACACCTCATTTCTAACAGTAAGTATTTCACTAGTGGAAAATTTATAGCCCTGAGTTAGCACAGTGCTGTTGAGAGCACAAAGACCCTTATATTATCACTAATAATTGTTTCCTTGGAAAAGGATTCACTACTTTCAAACACATATATCAGTTCATCTCCACTCCTATTTCATCCAAAAGAAAACAACTACCATTCAGAACAAAGTCTGAGCTGGAGATTCTGTCATGGCGTATCTCAGTAGACAGTTGAAATTTGGGTTTTTTTTTCTTTTTTCACAAATACCATTACACAGTAAGATGTAAATGTACAACATACCTATGTTTGTAGAAAATACATTAGTTTTGTTAATCGAACACTTGAGGTAAAAATACTGTCTCTCTGTAGTACTATTGAGGTGGATAATACTTTTAATAGTACTTTATATTATTGTTTCCAACTGTAAAACATGGGGCCTTTTAGAGAGGACCATCATCTCCATTTTACTAGTTAAACTACTCAAGCACAAGGAAAGAAGTTGAAGAGGTGGAAGAGTGTCACTGATGAAACGAGTCTTCTCTGACAGGATCCTTTCTATGATAAATTCACAAGTATACTTACTGTACAGACCTGCTTATAGAATCAAGTCAAAAAAGCAAAGACAATATGAGGCAAAAAAGAAAGCAAAATTCCAAAGACCAAGCATGAAAATTGCATCTTGCTTTGGTATGGCAAAGTAAATAGCAAATATTGAACTTTTCCAGAAGATATTTTTCAAGTATTTTCTAGTTTAACTTAACTTTTTTTTTCCTAAGAAATTTTAATTTTGGAGAAAACAAAATGGCAAAAGTGAGTATGGTTCCACAGGGTTGCAGCTTCTGTAATTATGATTTAAAAAAATCCATATTTTAGAAGCATAATTACAAAAAGGGAGCCATATGTGGGAAAGTGAAAACTCAGAACTGGAAGCCAAAATATGCAACCTTCATTAAGAGTTCCAATTACAAAAGCAGACCTATTAAAATAATCCTACTACCTATGACATTTCTCAGGTTTTTAGCAAGAAAAGTAATTTAATCAATCCTACTGAGAAAAGTAAGTAGAGTTTATTTGGTAGGTGCTGTCCATGTAATTAGAAAAGGTTAATCAATTTTACTACACAGTAAGACACATGAAACAAGATATTTGCAGGAAAGCAAGTCTTCACAACTTCAAAAAGACTGCCTACTAGAGAAACTCAAAGATTTCAATTTTATAAAATTATCCTTTCATTAAAAGTACTATCCCTCAATTACAAGAAAAGGAATGTTTTCCAAACAGTTTTACATAGTGTATATATACTTTTTTGTTTCCATTTTGTTTTGTTAATGAGTTGTTGTCATTCTATTGCTGAATAATTTTTCAGCATTTTTATTTTCATTGACTACTCAATTTCAGTAAACCACACTCAAAAAAAAGAAATAAATAATTCTCTTTATACCATGCATGACTAAAAAATAGGGTCAGCTTTAGCAGCGTGCGTCCTGTGTGAATTCATTACATAAATGAGAAATTGTACAGAAGGAAAATTATGAAAACAATTGAGAGCTAGTATAAGAAAGTAGAAAGTATGTTAGCATTCTTTAAGAAATTTATAAACAAAATATATTGTAGTGTGCAAAGTGCTCCCTAAATGTATCTCTCTCAGGCAGAGGATCAGTATAATGGACAACTAATTTTGACTTCTATAATTCCACAGCAACACATTTAACTAAAAATCATATAATCCCTTTTTTGGAGAGGAGCAAAGTCTACATGTGAGCATCTAAGCATTTAGGCATTAAAGAAAGGTTTTACCATCTACTGTTATAGAACTTCATCCTGAGCAGGACTTGGTATAGTGTTCTGAGCTAGGCTAAACGAAAGGTGCAGACACCTAAAATGGGTCTTAGGCAAAGATAAAAAAAGGTTTTCCTTTCTATATTTAATGTTCATAAACACAAAGGTACAACACTTCTCACTCATTACCTTGTTTCATTCTAAGCTTGAGGTACGTTTCGTTCTCTACATAGGGAGACATTCCTCATTCTAAAAACTGTTTCTGCCTTCTTCTGAAGGGTGTCTTCACATTAGAAGATGCAGAAAATACATTGTTATCATCAAGACCATCACAAATTTTTCTTGTGCTTGCTGTATTTTAACTAAGAAACAACCATCAAAGGAGTGGTCATGGCCACTTTCTACATCAGTCCAGAAAAAACAATCCTGAGTCATCTCCATCCTTCCTAATACAGCTGTGGCACTGCACGCACACAAAAAGGACAAGCTTTCTAAAGATAACTTCCCATTCAAGAGATTAAGCAATGGCCTCTAGTCCTTAGGTGGTGAGGAGATAACTTCTCTTCCTTACATCCCAACCTCTCCAAATGTGAGGGAACAGAAAGATCCAGTGAATCTTCCAGTGACTTCCCTAAAGAAGGTGAAATGGGAACAATTCCCACACAGGCCAACACACACAACAAGGTGCAGTCCCACAGTGTCTGAGCATGGTAGGCAAGGCCAAATACTGGCAACAGAGTCTTACACAACCCCAGACCCAGCAAGCAGCAAACTAGATCCATCTGGGGAGACCAGTCAGAAGCAAAAGGACACAGGGACAGAGACAAGCAGTAACAAATGCAGCAATGCACCCATACAAAAAAACAACATAAACTCAAGAAACCAAACAAAAAGCTGAAGACCAGTACTCTTACACTGTAGGTAGGGCAGGCCTAAGCTTATAAGGGGTCCTGGGCCAATGGATAGATGGAGATCTAGGTAAGGCTAGTGAGGGCCATTAAGGGCTTTTTAGTGCCTTCAGGAATATGACTGAAATTATTTCCTCTAATTACTCTTAGATTATTTGTGTTAGAAGTGGCTTATCAAGATGTTATGCTCCAATTGAAAGTTCTCATTTGTTATCCTATAATAACCTAGGCATAGGGCTATAAATCTGTAATGTCTTAGTTAGGTCTTTGAATCAGAAATTCTGGATTCAGCTTTGTATTCCAAGGCTTTTTTTCTCTTTGATTTAAGTGCATTTGGCACTAAGTTACCTATACTAGATCTCATTTGAGTGGCCTGCTTTAAAGGTTTCTTTTTGTGCAAAAAGGAAGACAATGCTTAAACTTTCTACCCTGCTGTTTAGGATATTTTACCAATTGGACTAGAGATCCCAACTTGTTCAGGCTCAGGTGGTCAAGCTTTCTAACCAGAACACTGAATAAAAAGCAAATAGTGGCACCTTATCCTCCAGGATTCAAGGTTTAGAAAAAAAAAAATCTAAATTTTGGTGTTTTTCGTTTTATTTTTTAATAATAATAGGCAAACATACTTTCAGGAGGGTATTTTGGACTTGGGAACTGGTTTGCACAGAACTCAACAGCATGGAGTGGAGTTAGGCTCCTAAACTCCAGACCGGGAATTAATTCATCTATGCATGAAATTTTTTGTGATGGGTTCTGTGCTACTTCCTAAGCACAGTAGGGGTTTTTGGATCCTCCCCTCACACTCTTTTCTCCTTGAGGACTCTAGTTCTCCTTGTGTACTCTGTCAGGACTTAATACTGAACCCTGGATTTTGTTGTGAAGGAGACAGAATCACAGAATCACTGAAGTTGGAAAAGACCTTTAAGATCAAGTCCAACCATCAGCCCAACACCACCATGCCCCTAAACCATGTCCCGAAGTGCCATGTCCACAAGTGTTTTGAATACTTGCAGAGATGATGACTCCACCATTCTAACCACTCCCTGGGCAGCCTGTTCCAATGCTTGACCACTCTCTCCGTAAAGAAATTTTTCCTAATATCCAATCTAAACCTACTCTGGTGCAACTTGAACCCATTTCCTCTCATCCTGTCACTAGTTGCTTTGGAGAGGAGACCAACATTCACCTCACCACAACCCCCT
>NW_010558227.1:31168-34206 GCF_000687285.1 Phaethon lepturus | reverse complement strand
ACATGCCCTGTGAGCACCCCCAAGATGAACCACTCCATAATCCTCCCTGGCACTGAAGTCAGGCTGACAGGCCTGTAGTTCCCAGGATCCTCCTTCTGGCCTTTCTTGTAGATGGGCGTCACATTGGCAAGCCTCCAGTCATCTGGGACCTCCCCCATTAACCAGGACTGCTGATGACTGATGGAGAGTGGCTTGGCAAACTCCTCCACCAGCTCCCTCAGTACTGTCGGGTGGATCCCATGAGGCCCCATAGCTTGTGGGTGTCCAGGTGGTTTAGCAGGTCCTTAACTGCTTCTTCCTGGACTATGGGGAATTTATTCTGCTCTCCATCCCCATTTTCCACCTCAAGGGGCTGAGGATACCTGGACTGGCTATTAAAGACTAAGGCAAAGGCGGCATGAAGGACCTCAGCCTTTTCCTCATCCTTGGTGACAATGTTCCCCCCCATATCCAATAAGGGATGGAGATTCTCCTTGGCTCTCTTTTTGTTAATATGTTTGTAAAAACATTTTTTGTTATCACTTGCGACTGTGGCCAGACTGAGTTCTAGTTGGGCTTTTGCTTTTGTAATTTTCTCTCTGCATGACCTAACGAGTTCCTTGTACTCTTACCAAAATTAGAAAGTCCATTTTCCTTGGAGTATGCAAAAAGACTCAAACTGAATAGGTTTATGCAGAAAAGTTTGTGTTTGTATAGCACTCCCCAGTGAATACAAATAAGTGCTTATAAAAGGATTATAAAAAGATATAACCTGGAACAGTGAAAATCTGCATGGAAGTTCACTGGTCTTCTCCCTCTACAAACCAGGGAGATACAAACCAGCTGTAAAACAATTATTTGGGAATGCAAAGCAACATATAGAATTCAAGACGTTTCTTTTTGAGCACTAGTCAAAACTAGTGACTTTTTCTGCTTCCTGGTGTACAAGTCTGTGTGATTTTCAGTGATCCTATTGCTTTCTGGTCCCTCCTGTCTCTTCTCTTGGTAGGCAACACAATTCCCTTTGCTGTGTCGCTGTGTCTGATCAATACCGAAACAGAGATTAAGAAAAGTCATCTAGCTTTTGATTACTAATGTGCTTTCTTCTGTGCATTTTGCATAGTTTAAATATGCCGTCCTTGAGGGAGCAAGCAGCTGCTGAGAGACACTAGGTACGGTGAACTGGTTGAACTTCAGCTTAGACGAAAGCTTCAGTCTGCAAAGTATGCTACCTTTAAAAGAATAATTTGGGAAAAATACCCAATAGCAGCCTGCAGATTTGTACAGATTAAGAAATTTAAAATTTGTGCCATGGAGCTGTGGGAACTCCCACTGTGGCATGCAGACAACCCAATGAATTATTGCAACATTGCAACTACAGAGTGTGCCCTTGTGGAATGCTAACTCCTGTCACATTCATTTAAAAAGCCTCAGCAACCAGTGTGCTGCATTTTGATAACCACATCTCAAATGTCACCGTGTGGGCAAGTGCCCTGTAATACATCACTTTTCTGTTTAGTCAGAGAGTGATAAAAAGGGCACAGGAAAATAATAGATGATATGCTTCATTTTTAACACTTCTTTATGGAGGAAAAAGAACTTGTAAGGCCCTCCAAGCCATCTGTTATCTGTACATGTCAGATGAGAGACAGTTTACTTTTTAATACCAGAAGAAATTTGTAGGAATTCCCAGCAAAGTTCATTTCAAAGCATATGGTAGTATCCATAATGCACCTGTTTTAATGTTCAGCACTCATTACTCTGTGGATTTAATAGTTTGTCCATTATTAGACTTTTTAGCTGCAACATAATCATCAGATGTGTTTTTAGCAAAAGCTCTTCAAGTCAAAACGATTCAATTTTGAATGAAAACAAATTACATATTTTACAAGAAAGGCATGAAATTTGAATATTTTAGACTTTTGGATAGTATTTTATAATACAATTTTCTTCATGGCATACAATTCATGCTGAAAAACAAAAATACTTCCTTTTTTTACATGTAAATAATACAGCTATATTACATATTCAGCAAAGCTAACACAGTCAGCTTTTCCAATCCATTAACAGAAGCACATTAGTGCATACTTGCATCCAGAGTAGAATACAAGCACGTTTAGAAACCATAAAATTTGAATTAAAGAAATACTGTCAAGTTGAAATTCACATAAGTAACTTTCAGCCTAATTGTCTTGTTTGTAATTAATAGATTATCTGTTGAGTTTGTTTTCATTCAGTGTCTATTCACAGCCCTGTTGTTTTTATGTCAGGCTTCCAAGGGAGAGGATACAAGTGCAGCTGAAGAGTTTTCATGTATAATAACCAAAATGCCCACAGCCTATCAGTCTTTATGGCGGGTGGACAAATCTGATGGACTTTGGGACTCGGGAGAGGTCTCCACAGGCTGCTGAGCCAGACTGGTGGAGACTGAGGGCCAGGGAATTCCTCCCATCCCTGTCTCGTAGATGAGGCTCCTGTGGTTTGTATTTCAGGTCTAGTCAGCAAAGCTGAGCATGTGCTCCAAAGATGCAAAGACACAGGCACAGAATACCCACGGCCAGCGACACAGGTTAACACAGGCTAGGAGCAGTGCTTTTACTGGCCCTCACGTTAGCACAAGGCACTGTCACACTGTGACGGTGAGACTTCACTGTAAGGTTCAAATTAACAATTTATTTGAACTTCGCTCACAGGTCCAATATGCCACTATTGCAGGTTTTTATGGATACAACGGAGGAATGGGCTATTGCAATTAAAAACCACAGACACGCTCAATATTAATACCTTAAAAAGAGTGCCCTAATCACAACCTTAAAGCATGCCAAATACCATACGTGTGTTTCTTAATCTCTTACCCTCTCTCAGGTTGTCCTGGTTTCAGCCAGGATAGAGCTGGTTTTCTTCAGAGAAGCCGGTGTGAGGCTGTTTTGGATTTGGGATGAGAAACTGTCGATAAGGTGCTGATGCTTTGGGTTGTTGCTGAGCAGTCAAGGTCAGTCCAGCTCCTCGTGCTGGGCTGCCAGCGAGCAGGCTGGGGGTGCGCGGGGAGCTGGGAGGGG
>NW_010558227.1:21536-31084 GCF_000687285.1 Phaethon lepturus | reverse complement strand
ATCGCTGCTCAAGGATGGGCTGTCGATCACCGGGTGGTGAGCAATTGCTGTATTGGGCATCACTTGTTCTGGTACATTCCTTTGTTGGTATTATCATTGTTGTTGTCATTGTTGATTCCTTCTCTCTTGCTGCCCTATTAAACTGTTTTTATCTCAACCCATGAGTTTTTTTCCCAATTCTCTCCCCCGTCCCACTGGGAGAGGGGGAGTGAGCGAGCGGCTGCGTGGTGCTTGGTTGCCAGCTGGGGCTAAACCACAGCACAGGTAAAGCCTCTTAATCCCTGGGAAGTTACTTGTGCAGCGTCCTGGACAAGGAGGGGGAAGAATCTCCCACAGGGTAGCTGTGTTGTTGGAAGAGACTCCATCCAGTTTCTGCCCAAACCTTACGGCTTTTATCTCCTGATTTAATGGGTGGGGGCAGGACTCACCTGAGTGGACTATACTGTCTGGGATGTTTCTCTGGTGGTGTGATGGCCCGTTCGTCTGTATTGCGAGCACACCACGTAACTGAACGGTGGTGGAATGGTGCTCAGGGCATTTGTTTGTGAAGGGATTATTCGAGGCTCTGTTCAGGTTTTGGTTCTCATCACGATGCAGTGTTCAGACAACCCCGGGCTGAGCCGTTTCTGCAGCTCCCCCCAAGTCATCTCTGCATAGATACAGGTCTGTCAAGGTGAGACGAAGCTGAGCCGAATCACAACTCCCTGCATCCCGCCTTCATGCTCCGAAACCGGCCTAGCCGGGTGATCTCATACAATCAGCCGTCACACGGCACTGAAGCTGGTTCTCACACAAGCAAGGCTGCTCCCCTAGTCACCATTTGACCATGAAGACAAGAACAGTAATAGTTTCACTGAAATGCCAAAGTTTTGAAACCTTAACACCTTTTTCATAGAACTAAAATATTACTTTCACCTTAAATATTGCTAGTGCTTTTTTTTTTTTCCTTTGACAGAAGGGAGGAACTATACACAAGAAGTGAACAGATAAAAGCAATTGCTCCCCTGAGTTTGATCACTTATGTGTAAACAAAGATGTATTTGCACACGTTGTGCTGCTGTTGAATGCCTAAACGATATGTTGCCCATGGAAAACAACTTTTGATGAAGGTTAGCATGTCTCTAGCAATACCGAAAGCTTCCATCACATTTGTCAGCAGGTTGAAGGAGGTCATCTACCCTCTAGTCAGCACTGGTGAGGCCACACCTAGAGTACTGTGTCCAGTTCTGGGCTCCCCAGTACAATAGAGAAATGGACACACTGGACAGAGTCCAGTGAAGTGCCACAAAGATGAAGAAGGGACTGGAGCATCTCTCCTATGAGAGAAAGGCTGAGAGAGCTGGGACTGTTCAGCCTGGAGAACAGTGGTGCCCAGTGACAGGACCAGAGGTAATGGGCACGAACTGGAACACGTGTCCAGTACAGGGTCCCTCTGAACATCAGGAAACACTTTTTGACTGTGAGAGCAACTGAGCACTGGCACAGGTTACCCAGGGAGGCTGTGGAGTCTTCATCCTGGGAGATATTCAAAAGCCATCCGGACACAGTCCTGGGCAACTGGGTTTAGGTGGCCCTACTTGAGCAGGGGGGTTGGACCAGATGACCTCCAGAGGTCCCTTACAACCTCAACTGCTGTGTGATTCATTTTACATAATGTACTACTGTACTGGAATTTCTCATGACTTCCCAATATTACCTGAACAAGAGAAAAACTAAGAAATGTTAGACTTGCTTATCTATTAGAATACTTCCAAAGGTTTCCAGCTTTAAATCTGTCATTAAATAATAAGTTGTTTCTACAACTTAGATTAATGGGATTCTTAAATGCATTTAAACTGAAATCAGGTTAACATTATAAAATATATTAAATTAAATGCAACACTTGGCATGGATGTCACCATGAAGAAAAAAGCTTATAACTGAAAAATATTACTGTGATCCTACAAATCTTATTATCAGTGATTACTCCAACTTATCCCTGTTTTAATACAAGTTGTCCTCTAAAATATTATCTGTCCATTGATTGAAGAGGGAGTCCAGAAAACTAACTTAGTATTTTAACTTTTAGACAGTTACTCTAATGTGTGGTGAGATTACAGAATAGAAAGTTGCCTTGTACGTATGCATTACCTATTCATACCCTCTTCTTCTTCAAGCACTTTCCTGCTCCTCACCTGTAATTATTTTGTCAACTGCCTTTCTGACAGAAACCACTACTGAACTTGTTCCTCACCAGTAAAGCCCCTCCACATTGTCTGACATAAGGTACTGTTGGTGTTAGCTCCTTCTGTAAAGTCCTTCAGCCCAGAAATCCACTTACTCTTTACTCGTGAAATCTTCAAGTGTTTTATACATACACATGCACTTAGAGATCATAAAATCTTAAAAAAGTGTCAGTTGAAAGGGACCTCTGCTCTAACTCCTCATTCAAACGAGGGCCTATTTTGACGAGTCATAATTAGAGAGGCTTTAAGAGGTGATCATTCATAAGAAAGAGCTCCCACAGACTAACAGAACCCCTTTGTAACACCATGACTTCAGGGTTCTAAATCTCTCCAGCAGGTCATCATTCTTTTGGCAAAGTGGTGTTAGCATCTACAATAATTTCTGCTACTGGACCTCAACCACTGATTCAGCAGTTGCACAGATGAATCCTTTCCTGACTCTACGGTATTCTAGAAACAGATCAAATGTTCCTTTTAACTGCTCTAGACAATGATTAATTCTTTGACCTTCAAGTACAGATATAACATCCCCACATACGGGACTGTGGACTGGAACCAGGCAAGCAGGTACACATTTTCATGAATATTTAAGGTAAAAGTTCAAAGTTGACATCACCAGACCAACTTTCTGTCTTTATTTTATATCATGGAAGGAAATCCTATATCCAATTTACCTTTTGCATTAGATTAAAACTCAAAAATAAGAAAGTTTTGCACACAAACCAGGAAGAAATTGTTAGAGCTGTATAAAACAGGTAGAGAGGCACACAGTAGGTGGTTATAATACCACAATAATGTCTCTCAACCATTATGTTCCTGCACAAGAATGCTTGCTAACTATGCTTAGAAAAGAATAATAATAAACCAAATAATTTTGTCCTTCTGTTAGCAAGAAAAAAGACATCGATTCCACCACCTTGAGCAATTTTGAAGGAGCAGTAAGGAATAGTTAGTAGTCCATTTTCAGCATCATACCTGGTGGTTTCCATTACTTATACTGTTATTGCTCTCAGGAGATGCATAACCGGTTGTCTAATTGGTTAGGCAATGTCCTGAAGAATTACTTATTAAGCAGAAAATATGCCAATAGTAATTCTATGCTCACAAAAACCAATGTGAAAATATTTCCAAAAAAGCAATTACATAACTGTCTCCAAATTGCCATCATTAGTTATTCCCATCAGAAACCTGGTGCTTTTATGAAAAAGCTCTGAAAATAAAAAGTGTTTGCACCTCAAATTACAGTCTATTAAATGACAGTAGAATACCTGGTGGAAAAGGAAGAAGAGCTTAGGGCTGGAGGGACCTGCATTCGGATTTCTACTGCACTACAGGCATACACTGGTATCTCTGGCAAGTCGTATGATGAACGCCAACATGGCCCTCTGCAGCATTTTGCAACAATATTGAACTAGCTCAAACATGATAAAACATATCGCTGACACTGACAATTCAAACCCTGTCTTATAGCTGAGTAGTGACAGATTGGAGTTCCTTGTTAATGAGGTTATACTACTGCTTGTAACACCTGAACAGGTTCAGGTATATCCCACATATGTGGGCATAACTGCTATGTGCCTCACATCTTAGTCTGTAAAAAGAATTTTTTAAATTTTTAGATCAATGATAGTGTAAGGACAAACAAAAAAGAACTCTGAGGTATTCAGTGATTAATAGTGGAGACATAAGCATATGTAAACTATATAACTTTTATTTTTAAGAGGACCTATTTACAAAGATGATTGGTGACTGATTTTTAAAAAAAGTCCTTTTTTATCTAATCTATGACCTCCACCACAAGCCACAAAAACTCAACAATACAATCCTTACACAAAGCTATATCACCTATGGTTAAATGAGAGCATGCATTTTGTGGAAAGAAACTAGACTCTCCCGATAACCCTGCTGACAGTGAGTGTCAACAGTCCAATAGTGAGACCAGGTTCTTTTAGATATTCCCACACACGGAGAATGTAATGTTTCATATAAGATTTACTTATTTGAAGACAGTTGATGTTACATGAGATTTCTGGCTTAGCACATTGATGCAAAGTATACCAAAACCACCATACAAATGTAAGTTGCAATTGCTACATATTGCTAAGTGTAATACATGGTTTAATCATGACACCAAGGTGGTTCCTATTACTGATCTCTAGAATAACCCCATTATCACAAAGCTGGGCATCCCTAATCACTGGGAAGCAATACATGGGTTGAAGCCAGCTCAAGGCCATTACTCTCTTTGAAATTCTTTTGTTAGTTTTTCAGTTTTTATACTTTCTGTTGGGCTGACCAACGTATTCATTCCCTCCATGCTGGTCTGGCTAACTCAGGGAGACATTCACATTCTTTTAACTAGATCAGGAAGAAATATTTATACCAACATGTGACCTCCTCTGCTGTTGATAGCTGTTTATCTAAACCAAAGGCCACCCCCCAGATGCCTTTGTTTTGAGATAAAGTCAACTGCTTTGCAACAGCTGTGACCAGCCCTATCCTGCATTACTTGCCTGAGCTTCACAAGCACATCACCCTCGCCCATCTCCTCTGAGCCTTCTTCTGTTGACGGGGTTTATTGGTCAGTCGCAGTGAGCTAGACAAACATTTGGTAAAATACTGCAATATTAATTTCTCATTAGTTTTCTTTAAATGTAAAACTAGGTTAAAAAGTCTCTTCTCCCTACTTGACTTTTCTAGGCTCAGTTTAAAGTCGACAAATTGGTTACTTTTCCTGTTAAGAACTCTCTGGTACTGTATCTTCTCTTTCAGTGCAAATGCTTACACAGTGACCAGAGCTCTATATGCAAGCAACTAAGATAAATGTGCACTTGATATACAGTTTTGAGATTGCCATTCAAATACCTTGGAGAATATATATATATTGCAAAAGAAACAAAAGATTCATTAGCTATTTGGCACAAACTGATTCTCACACATCCCAGGCTAATGGAGCCATTTCACCAGAAGTACATGCAGGAGTTAAGCCTCAGTATGTTATTAAACTAAAAACCTTGGCAAAGGTTTTGTAATAAGAAGGGAATGGTTGGTGTGTTTCTCTTGCAGTGAAGCATTCACTACCTTGATAGTTCTTGCCTCTTACAGGGACATTTTCTCTCATACGTGTTAACAGATTTTAGATGAACTTGTGCATTTTTGGATTAGAAAACTCAGATTTTGATGTGCAAAGATATATTCCAACTTTCCTTGCAGACTTCTAAAATTTTTTTTGTAGTTTTGATAGAACATTAAAAAAAGCTTAAGCCTATATTCTGTCAGGATTGTTTCTGAACTCTACTCAGATCATGTTTATGATGCCTCTTTGTCAAGGCTTTCCAAAAGCCCTTTGAGGAATTTGAAGAACTGTGAAAAAGGTTTTTTATTATTTTTTTAGGTATTTATCAAGGCTAGTCGAAAAATTAGATTTGTAGACTACCTGATGTGTTCTTGCCCATCACTGCTCCAAATAGCTCCTATGCACTGGAAGGTTTTTTGGTGGTAGTTTTGGTTTTGGGTAATTTGGGGTTTTTTTTGTTTTTTTCTCTTTTCTTTTTTTGGGAGCGGGGTATGAGGGCTGGTGGTGTCAAATTCAGCCACAAGCACAGTGCTTATCTTGAGGGTGTGAAAGACAGGATGCTAACTGCAATACTACTTAGAAAAACAAATGCTACCTGAGAATATGAGCTCTTACCTCAGGTGAGGTGACCTGAAGACCCAGACTATGTCAGCTCTTAGAGGGAGAGAGCTGAGAACACCCCATACCAACAACAAAACCGTATAAGGCTTACCCTTCAATGAAACCAGGCATATAACCACAGCCAGAAGAGCAACGAACCAGAGTCCAGGATAAACCCCACCACTTGCATGGCACACTGGCTTAGAACAATGAAGATTAATGTACTATTGGCCATACATCCCTACAACCTCCACAGGACAAGCTGTACTGGTCCTGCATAGGACAAGTACCTACTGATTACGTGAGCAATAGTAAGCAGTCAGGCCACCCTTTAACATGAGCGATTTTATTAGTCTACACAGTTGTACTGTAACATAGATAGACCCTGCTTTCCTCTGTGGTGGGGTCCCCCATGCATTAGGCTGGGGCACCACTATGCACGTAGCTGAGATATAGGAGAATAAATTCCTTTGGCAATTCTGTGCTAAGCGTCCTTGCCTCATTCCCTTGCGGCCAGGGAAGAGCTGACTTTTACAGGGGTCAGGTAAGTGAACAGAGAGCACCTGTGTGCAACCTGGCGTGCGCTGGATTACTTCAGGTTAACTTGGTAACAGAAAACCACCTACCATCTTCATATGCAGTGTGGCTCACATTAGTGACCTAAACATGACTACACATGTTTGCCCACCTCAGTTTAGACAAGAACATATGAAGATTCAAAGCCCTGAAGAATTCAGTTCTTTGAGGAAATGAAAGAACTGCAGGTGTTTCTTGAAAGCCACTCTCTGCTTTTGTAAAACTTTTCCGAAGTATTTTTAATATTGTACAGACAGATCATTTTAGAAGATGAACATTTTAGTCTAGCTGTTTGAAGATGTGAAAAATTCAGAAACTTATGAAATATTCTACTGAGAGGTAGGCCAGCCATCTACTTTCTGAAGTGTTACAACATTTTATACTCAAATATTTTTCCTGTCATATAATTTTACAGATTACATCTGTATTTCAAATTCAGTATCAGGGTACCTTCTGCTGAGTTTGCTATACACTGATGTACTTCCTCGAGACATTACTTTTTACGGAGTTCACAATAAAGTAGTCCGTCCTAATTACTCTGACCAGCAATGAGGGACTGGGCTTGGTAATCATTCCTGCACAGTATGGAGATGTGATTGTCAGCTTTGATCCCAAATGAAACAGCACATTCTACGACACTGCGCCATGAAGACCATTGCAGTCTGTTAGAAAATAAAGCAGTGATCATGTAGCGACCATGTATTGTAATTAGTACCTGAGCTATGGCTATGATCTGGGATCGAGTAACCTGTGGGACAAATATACCACTTAATACATTATAATAATGAAATGAGCATGCTCGCCAACTATCAGACTAATTATCTAGTACATACAGGATTGTCCCACTATGAAGTTTTCCAAAGTCATTATTACATTTTGCTTAAAAATTCCCTAACACATAGTGGTAGAAAGAGGAATCATAGAATAGTTTGGGTTGGAAGGGATCTTTAAAGTAGGCATCTAGTCCAACCCCCCTGCCATGAGCAGGGACATCTTCAACCAGAGCAGGTTGCTCAGAGCCCCGTCCAGCCTGACCTGGGATGTTTCCAGGGATGGGGCATCTACCACCTCTCTGGGCAACCTGGGTCGGGGTTTCACCAAGGAGGAGGACATGCAGGATCTGTTGTGTGAGTACATTTCTTCCAAAACTTTACATGCATAGGTGGATCAAGCATGAGACATCTAAATATTTGCAAAAAGTATAGACAGACACACACAATGGTGAGGTTTTATTTGTTTGTTTGGAGGGATTTGGTTTTGTGGGGTTTTGAGGGGTTTTTTATTGTTTGGGTGTGGGGTTTTTTTGGGAGGTGTTTTTAAATTTTTTTTATTATTTATTTGGGTTTTATTTGGGGGGTGGGGTTGGGTGCCAGGGGAGTTGGTTGGGTTTCTTTGTTAAGACCACAGATCCAGCAGTAGATGTCTTGCAACAAACTGAGCAACCTTGATATCCTTCTAGTCTATGCTGGTATTATCAGTAGTAAAGACTCACATTCACAAAATTTTAAATAAATGCAAGCAAACAATAAAGCATGATTCAGGATAGATGTAAAACATGACATGAGAAGCGAAGGTAGCTAAGTCAGTCACCGTTCCACACAGCCAAACTCAGCAGAACAAGTGGAAATCCAACAGCAAGACTGAACTGCATCTTTATGATGAGATCCCGAGAGGCCATAGTAGTCCCACGTTAATTAACTGAGAAAATTAGTAAACTATATGTAATAAGCCAAATTTTAGCAGAGACAACAAAAACTTTTGTCTCAGCTTTCATGTGAATTAGAGCAGGCCCTAGGCAAATATTTCTATGTTTATTTCCTCTGCAGGTTTTACAATAAAATCTCTGCCTTCCAAAAGGTAAAACATTATTTAATCTTTAGGGGGTATTAAAATTCAAAGCAAACACCAGATTCACATTTGCACAGTTAAGAACCTACCAAACTAATCTGAAGTATTCTCCTGCTGACACTCTTATGCTGTGAGATTCTGTAATGTACTGAAGTGTATATTTTTGTACTCTAATTGTTAACACAGGTGTGTGCCACTGACATCCATCTTCAACCTGACTTATTGTTTGCCTTTGGCTCACTTGAAATGTAAGTACAGGCAGAATAGAAATCCTCAGGAAAAGGGAGAGGCATTTAATTGGGTTGCTTTTAAAATATTTAGTCACTATGTGATGCACATTTTGGAAGAAAATAGGGATTTACGAGCAGAGTCTTACTACCTGTATTACTCCAATTTGAGAGAAATAATGCAGAACTTTACATTCCTAATTCTTTCTACATTTCAATGCGAAGAGAAAGATACTTTATGTCAGCTAGTTTTAATACTTCACATTTGACTGTAAAATTGCTTAACCTCAAACACCTCTCATCCTGAGAGTAAGGTTAATCAACAGAGCTTGGTATCAAACAACTCCACACTTCGGAAAAATCCAGCTATCCATTTTGGTGTCAAAATGGGAACTTCACCAATACCACTGCCAAGTGGCATGCTGACCTGAGACAGATTTGACAAGAGTCATCACTCAGTTATCTCACTGAAAATCCCTCTAATTTTTGAGGCTTTGATTACACTATCTATGATCCGTTCTGAGAGTGAGGATGAGATTCACCACAGATTGATGGGACTGAAGGCACTCGAGAAACCTTGATGTTTATCCTCCTGCAAAGCAGGATCAACTATACCTGCAATTCTTCATGACAGATATTTTTCTAACCTGTTCTCAAAAGTCTCCAAAGTTCATGGCAAGGCTGCATATTTTCTAGGAGTTCATTATATCAGTCCTTCATTTTTAGTGGTTCCTCTCCCTGCCATTGCCTAATATGAATTTTCCTAGCCACCAAGTTAAATCACTGCTTTGCAATCAACATCTGATGAGCAAGGAAAATATCCTTCTTCTATATGGCCACATATAGAAGATATTATAGTTATTGCACCCCACTAACTCTCTTTTTAGAGCACAGCAGCATCTATATAACCAAACTGCATCAGATCAAACAGCCAACTACCATAATACTTTCTTTCCAATAGCAGTCCGTGACACATGGGTTAGAAAAATCCTGCAA